>NW_027328267.1:0-39754 GCF_047675955.1 Chlorocebus sabaeus | reverse complement strand
AAGACGGGCCTAGACCGGCTAAAACCGGATCAAACCGGACCAGAACGCCCTGACCGCCTAAAGCCGGGGTCAAAGCGGCTCAAACCTATTTTGACCTTCTCAAACCAGACCAGACCGGCTCAAACCGGTTTTGACCGGCTCAAACCAGACCAGACCAGCTCAAACCGGATCAAACTGGACCAGACCGGCCCAGACCGCCTAACACGGGCCAAACCTTCTCAAACCTATTTTGACCAGCTCAAACCAGACCAGACCGACTTGAACCTGTTTTGACCGGCTCAAACCAGACCTGACCGGCTCAAACCGGTTTTGATCGGATTAGACTAGATCAAACCGTACCAGACCTTCTCAAAACGGATCATACCGGACCAGACCGGCACAAACCAGCTCAAAATGGCTCAAACCGAACCAGACCGGCCCAGACAGGCTATAACCGGGCCAATCTGGCTCAATCAGATTTTGACTGGCTCAAACCAGACCAGACCGGCTCAAACCAGACCACACTGCCTCAAACCGGTTTTGACCGGCTGAAACTAGAAGAGACTGGCTCAAACCGGTTTTAACTGGATGAGACAGGATAAAACCAGACAGACCGGCTCAAACGGATGAAACCGCAGCAGACCGGCCCAGAACAGCTGAAGCCCGAGCAAACCGGACCACGCGGGGCCAGATCGGCTAAAAGTGGGCCACAAACCGGTTTTGAGCGGCTCAAACCAGACCAGACCGGCTCAAACCGGTTTTGACCAGCCTGAGTTGGTTTTGACCGGCTCATACCAGACCAGACCGGTTCAAACCGGACCAGACCGGCTCAAACCGGTTTTGAACGGATGACACCAGATCAAACAGGACCAGACTGGCTCACACCGCATCAAACCAGACCAGACAGGCCCAGAAAGGCTGAAACCGGATCAAACCGGACCAGACTGGCCCAGACCGGCTAAAACCGGGCCAGACCGGCTCAAAACGGTTTTGACCGGCTCAAACCAGACCAGACCGGTTCAAACCGGTTTTGACTGGCTCAATCTGGTTTTGACCGGCTCAAACCGGTTTTGACTGGCTCAAACCACTCCAGACCGGCTAAAACCGGTTTTCACTGGTCAAACCGGTTTTGACCTGATTAAACCGGATCAAACCGGACCAGACAGGCTCAGACAGGCCCGAATCGGTTTAGACTGGCTTCAACCAGACAAAAACGGCTCAAACCGCTTTTGACCGGCTCAAACCAGACCAGACCGGTTCGATCCGATTTTGACCGTCTCAACCGATTTTGAACGGCTCGAACCGGTTTTGACCACCACAAACCGGTTTTGACCGGCTCAAATCACACGAGACCGGCTCAAACCGATTTTGACTGACTGAAACCGATTTTCACCGGATGAGACCGGATCAAACCAGACCAAACGGGCCCAGACCGGCTAAAACAGGATCATTCCGGACCAGACCGGCCTGACTGCCTAAAACCAGGCCAAACCCGGTCAAACCTATTTTGACCGCCTCAAACCAGACCAGACCGTCTCAAACCGGTTTTGACCGGCTCAAATGAGACCAGGCCGGCTCAAACCGGATCAAACAGGGACCACACCGGCCCCAGACCGCCTAAAAACGGGCCAAACCGGCTCAAACCTATTTTGACCGGCTCAAACCAGACCAGACCAGCTCGAACCTGTTTTGACCGGCTCAAAGCAGACCTGACCAGCTCAAACCGGTTTTGACAGGATTAGACCGGATGAAACCGGACCAGACCTTCTCAAACCGGATCATAACGGACCAGACCGGCACAAATCGGCTCAAACCGGCTCAAGCCGAACCAGACCGGCCCAGACAGGCTAAAACGGGGCCAAACCGGCTCATTCAGGTTTTGACCGCTCAATTGAGACCAGACCGGCTCAAACCAGACAGACTGGATCAAACCAGTTTTGATCGGCTCAAACCAGACCAGTCCGGCTCAAACCGGTTTTGACCGGATGAGACAGAATAAAACCGGACCAGACCGGCACAAACCGGATGAAACCGCACCAGACCAGACCAGAAGAGCTGAAGGCGGTGCAAACCGGACCAGACAGGCCAGACCGGCTCAAACCAGTTTTGACCAGCCTGAGGCCGGTTTGGCCGGTTCAAACCAGACCAGACCGCCTCAAACTGGACCACACCGGCTCAAACCTTTTTGACCCTGCTCAAACCACACCAGACCGGCTGAAACACTTTTGACCGGCTAAAACCGGGTTTGACCGGAAGAGACCAGATCAAACCCAATCAGGCCAGCCAGAACGGCTAAAATCGGATCAAAACACACCAGACTGGCCCACGCCACCGAAAACTGGGCCACAAACCCTTTTTGACCCGTTCAAACCAGACCAGACCGCTCAAACCGGTTTTGACCGACCGGAGCATGTTTTGACCGGCTCAAACCAGACCAGACTGGCTTAAACCAGACCAGACTGGCTCAAACCGTTTTTGACCAGCTCAAAGCGGTTTTGACCGGATCAAACCGGACCTCGACCAGCCCACACCAGCAGAACTCACATCAAACTGGACCAGACCGGCCCAGACAGGAAAAAACCGGTTCACAAAACCGGTTTTGACTGGGTCAAACCAGACCAGAACGTCTCAAACCGGTTTTTACCGGTTCAAACCAGACCAGACCAGCTCAAACCAGACCAGACGGGCTCAAACCGGTTTTGACCAGCTCAAACCGGTTTCGACCGGCTCAAACAGACCATACAGGTTCAATCCGGTTTTGACCCAGCTCAAACCGGTTTTGACCAGCCTGAACCGGTTTTGACTGGCTCAAACCAGACCAGACCGGCTCAAACCGGACCAGACCCGGCTCAAACCGGTTTTCACCAGATGACACCGGATCAAACCGGACCAGACCGGCTCACACCGGATCAAACAGACCAGACACTCCAGGACCGGATGAAACTGGACCAAACCAGACCAGACCGGCACAGACCGGCTAAAACCGGGCCAGACCGGCTCAAACCGGTTTTTACCAGCTCAAACCAGACCAGACCGGTTCAAACCGGTTTTGACTGGCTCAATCCCGGTTTTGACCGGCTCAAAACCGGTTTTGACCGGCTCAAACCACACCAGACTGGCTAAAACCGGTTTTCACTGGCTCAAACCGGGTTTGACCTGATTAGACCGGATCAAACCAGACCAGACCGGCTCAGACAGGCTCGAATCGGTTTTGACTGGCTTCAACCAGACAAAACCTGCTCAAACCAGACCAGACCGGCTCAAACAAGACCAGATCGGCTCAAATCGGTTTTGACCTGCTCAAACCACACCAGACCGGCTGAAACTGGTTTTGACCGGCTAAAATCGGTTTTGACCGGATGAGACCAGATAAACCGAATGAGACCGGCCCAGAATGGCTAAAATCAGATCAAACCAGACCAGACCGACCCAGACCGCCTAAAAACTGGGCCACAAACCTGTTTTGACAGTTTCAAAGCAGACCAGACTGCCTCATACCGGTTTTGACCGACATGAGCTGGTTTTGACCGGCTCAAACCAGACCAGACCGGCTGAAACCGGTTTTTGACTGGCTCAAAGCGGTTTTGACTGGATCAAACCAGACTCGACTGGCCCAGACCAGTTGAAACCGGAAAAAAACGGACCAGACCGGCGCAGACCAGCTGAAACGGGCCACAAACCGGTTTTCACCGGCCTGCGCCATTTTTGACCGGCTCAAACCAGACCAGACTGGCTCAAACCGGACCAGACCGGCTCAAACCGGTTTTGACCGGTTGACACCGGCTCAAACCGGAGCACACCGGCTCACACCGGATCAAACCGGACCAGACAGGCCCAGACCGGCTGAAACTGGATCAAACCAGAAGAGACCGGCCCAGACCAGCTAAAACCGGGCCAGAACGGCTCAAACAGGGCCAGACCGGCTCAAATCAGACCAGAACTCTTCAAACCGGTTTTGACTGGCTCAATCCGGTTTTGAACAGCTCAAAACGGTTTGACCGGCTCAAACCACTCCAGAATGGCTAAACCGGTTTTAACCAGCTCAAACCGGTTTTGACCTGATTAGACCAGATCAAACCAGACCAGACCGGCTCAGAGAGGCTCGAATCGGTTTTGACCGGCTCAAACCAGACCAGACCAGGTCAAACCGTATCAAACGGGACCAAACGGCCCAGACCGCCTAAAACCAGGACAAACCGGCTCAAACCTATTTTCACTGACTCAAAACAGACCAGACTGGCTCGAACCTGTTTTCTCCAGCTCAAACCAGACCCAGACCAGCTCAAACCGGTTTTGACCGGCTCAAACCGGTTTTGACCGGCTCAAAGCAGACCAGACCGGTTCAGTATGGTTTTGACTGGCTCAAACAGGTTTTGAACGGCTCGAACCGGTTTGGACCGGCTCAAACCACACCAGACCGGCTCAAACGGTTTTGAAGAGCTGAAAACCGATTTTGACCGGATGAGGACCGGATCAAACTGGACCAGAGGGGCCCAGACCGGCTAAAACCGGATCAAACCGGACCAGACCGGCCCAGACCGCCTAAAACCAGGCCAAACCAGCTCAAACCTATTTTGACCAGCTCAAACAAGACCAGACTGGCTCAAACCGGTTTTGACCGGCTCAAACCAGACCAGACCGGTTCAAACCGTATCAAACGGGACCAAACCGGCCCAGGACCGCCTAAAACCAGACAAACCGGCTCAAACCTATTTTCACTGACTCAAAACAGACCCAGACAGGCTCGAACCTGTTTTCTCCGTCTCAAACCATACCAGACCGGGTCAAACCGGTTTTGGACCGGATTAAACCAGATCAAACCGGACCAGACCTTCTCAAACCGGATCATACCAGACCAGACAGGCACAAACGGGCTCAAACCAGCTCAAACCGAATCACACCAACCCAGACAGGCTAAAAACCGGTCCAAACTGTCTCAATCAGGTTTTGACCGGCTCAAACCAGACCAGACGGGCTCAAACTAGACCAGACTGGCTCAAACCGGTTTTGACCGGCTCAAACAAGAACAGACCGGCTCAAACCGGACTGACCGGATGAGGACAGGATAAAACCGGAGCAGACCGGCTCAAACCGGATGAAACCTCACCAGACCGGCCCAGAACAGCTGAAGCCAGAGCAAACCTGACCAGACCCGAGGCCAGACCAGCTAAAACTGGGCCACAAACCGGTATTAAACCGGCTCAAACCAAACCATACCGGCTCCAACCGGTTTTGAGCAGCTCAAAGTGGTTTTGACTGGATCATACCGGACTCGACCAGCCCCAGACCAACTGAAACCGGATGAAACCGGAGCAGACCGGCCCAGGACCGGCTAAAACCGTGCCACAAACCGGTTTTGACCGGCTCAATCCAGACCAGACCGGCACAAACCGGACCAGACTGGCTCAAACCGGTTTTGACCGGATTGACACCGGGTCAAACCGGACCAGACCGGCTCACACCGGAACAAATCGGACCAGACAGGCCCAGACGGCTGAAAGAGGATCAAACCGCACTACACCGTCCCAGACTGGCTATAACCGGGCCAGACCGGCTCAAACAAGTTTTGACCGGCTCAATCCAGACCAGACCGGTTCAAACCAGTTTTGACTGGCTCAATCCGGTTTTTGACCGGCTCAAACCGGTTTGGACCGGCTTAACCACTCCAGACCGGATAAAACCGGTTTTCACCAGCTCAAAACAGTTTTGACCTGATTAGACCGGATCAAACCGGACCAGACCAGCTCACACAGGCTCGAATCGGTTGTGACTGGCTTCAACCAGAACAAACAGTCTCAAACGGTTTTGACGGGCTCAAACCGGTTTTGACCAGCTCAAACAAGACCAGACCGGCTCAAACCAGACCAGACCGGCTCAAACCAGTTTTGACCTGCTCAAACCACACCAGACCGGCTGAAACCGGGTTTGACCGGCTAAAACCGGGTTTGACCGGAAGAGACAGGATCAAACCGGACTCGACCGGCCCAGACCAGCTGAAACCGGATCAAAACCGACCAGACCGGCGCAAACCACCTCAAACCGGACCAGATCGGCCCAGACCGGCTAAAAACCGGGCCAAACCAGCTCAAACAGGTTTCGACCGGCTCAAACCAGACCAGACCGTCTCAAACAAGACCAGACCGGCTCAAACTGGTTTTGACCAGATGAGACCGGATCAAACCGGACCAGACCGGCTCAAACCGCATCAAACCGGAAAAGATCGGTTAAGAACGGCTAAAACTACGCCAAATTGGCTCAAACCGTTTTGACCGTCTCAAACCGGTTTGGACCTGCCTAAACCACACGAGACCGGCTGAAACTGGTTTTTGATCGGCTAAAACGGATTTGACCAGATGAGATCGGATCAAACCGAATCAGACTGGCCCAGACCAGCCAAAATCGGATGAAACCAGCCCAGACCGGCCCAGACCGCATAAAACTGGGCCACAAACCGGTTTTGACCGGCTCAAACTGGACCAGACCGGCTCAAACCAGTTTTGACCGGCTCAAAGAGGTTTTGGCCGGATCAAACCGGACTCGACCGGCCCAGACCAGCTGAAACCGCATCGAACTGGAGCAGACCGGCACAGACTGGCTAAAACCGGCCCACAAATCGGTTTTGACCAGCTCAAACCAGACCAGAACGGCTCAAAACCGGATCAAACTGGACCAGACCCGGCCCGGACCGCCTAAAACCATGCCAGACCGGCTCAAATCTATTTTTACCAGCTCCAACCAGACCAGAATGGGTCAAACCTCTTTTGACGGGCTCAAACCAGACCTGACCGGCTCAAAGGTTGTGACCAGATTAGACCAGATCAAACCGGACCAGACCTTCTCAAACTGTATCATACCGGACCAGACCAGCACAAACCAGCTCAAAGCGGCTCAAACCGAACCAGACCGGCCCAGACAGCCTATAACCAAGCCAAACCGGATCAATCAGGTTTTGACCGGCTCAAACCAGACCAGACCGGCTCAAACCAGACCAGACTGGCTTAAACCGGTTTTGACCGGATGACACCGGATCAAACCGGACCAGACCGGCTCACACCAGATCAAACTGGACCAGGCAGGCCCACACCGGCTAAAACCAGGCCAGACCGGCTCAAACCGGTTTTGACCATCTCAAACCAGACTAGACTGGTTCAAACCAGTTTTGACTGGCTCAATCCGGTTTTGACCATCTCAAAGCGGTTTGGACCGGCTGAAACCACTCCAGACTGGCTAAAACCGGTTTTTCACCGGCTCAAACCGGTATTCACCTGATTAGACTGGATCAAACCGAACCAGACGGGCCTCAGACAGGCTAGAATCGGTTTTGACTGGCTTCAACCAGACCAAACTGGCTCGAACCCATGTTGACCGGCTCAAACCAGACCAGACCGGCTCAAACCAGACCAGATTGGCTCAAACCGGTTTTGACCTGCTCAAACCACACCAGATCGGCTCAAACCCGTTTTGATCGCTCAAAGCGGTTTTAACCGGATCAAACTGGACGTAACCGGCCCAGACAGGCTAAAACCGGGCCACAAACCGGTTTTGCCCGGCTCAAACCAGACCAGACCGGCTGAAACTGGTTTTGACCGGCCTGAGCCGGTTTTGACCGCCTCAAACCGATTTTGACCGGCTAAAACCGGTTTTCCACCGGATGAGACCTGATCAAACCGAATGAGACCGGCCCAGACCGGCTAAAATTGGAACAAACCGGACCAGACCAGCCCAGACCGCCCTTAAACTGGGCCACAAACCGGTTTTGACGGGTTCAAACCAGACAAGACCGGCTCAAACCAGTTTTGACCGACCTGAGACGGTTTTGACGGGCTCAAACCAGAGCAGACTGGCTCAAACGGTTTTGACCGCCTCAAAGCGGTTTTGACCACATCAAACCACTCCAGACCGGCTAAAACCGGGCCAAACCAGCTCAAACCTATTTTGACTGGCTCAAACAAGACCAGACTGGCTCAAACCGGTTTTGACCGGCTCAAACCAGACCAGACCGGTTCAAACCGTATCAAACGGGACCAAAACCGGCCCAGACCGCCTAAAACCAGGACAAACCGGCTCAAACCTATTTTCACTGACTCAAAACAGACCAGACCGGCTCGAACCTGTTTTCTCCGTCTCAAACCATACCAGACCGGGTCAAACCGGTTTTGACCGGATTAAACCAGATCAAACCGGACCAGACCTTTTCAAACCGGATCATACCAGACCAGACAGCACAAACGGGCTCAAACCAGCTCAAACCCGAATCACACCAACCCAGACAGGCTAAAACTGGTCCAAACTGTCTCAATCAGGTTTTGACCGGCTCAAACCAGACCAGACAGGCTCAAACTAGACCAGACTGGCTCAAACCGGTTTTGACCGGCTCAAACAAGAACAGACCGGCTCAAACCAGTTTTGACCGGATGAGACAGGATAAAACCGGACCAGGACCGGCTCAAACCGGATGAAACTGCACCAGACCGGCCCAGAACAGCTGAAGCCAGAGCAAACGGGCCAGACCAGGCCGGACCGGCTAAAACCAGGCAACAAACCGGTTTTGACCGGCTCAAACCAGACCAGACTGGCTCAAACCAG
Source organism: Chlorocebus sabaeus (assembly GCF_047675955.1). Classification (NCBI taxonomy): domain Eukaryota; kingdom Metazoa; phylum Chordata; class Mammalia; order Primates; family Cercopithecidae; genus Chlorocebus; species Chlorocebus sabaeus. The sequence continues at coordinate 31,189 of NW_027328267.1, read as the reverse complement.
TTTTGACCGGATGACATGGATCAAACCGGACTAGATTCACTCACACCGGATCATACCGGACCAGACAGTCACAGACCTGCTGAAACCAGATCAAACCGGACCAGACTGGCCCAGACCGGCTAAAACTGGGCCAGACCAGCTGAAACCAGTTTTGACCGGCTCAAACCAGACCAGACTGGTTCAAACAGGTTTTGACTGGCTCAATCCGGTTTTGACCGGCTCAAACCACTCCACACCGGCTAAAACTGGTTTTCACTGGCTCAAACCGGTTTTGACCTGATTAGACCGGATCAAACCGGACCAGACTGGCTCAGACAGGCTCGTATCAGTTTGACTGGCTTCAACCAGACCAAACCGGCTTAAACCGGTTTTGACGGGATTGAACCGGTTTTGTCCAGCTCCAAACAGACCAGACCGGCTCAAACCAGACCAGACCGGCTCAAACAGTTTTTGACCTGCTCAAACCACACCAGACTGACTGAAACCGGTTTTGACCGGCTAATATCGGTTTTGACCGGATGAGACCAGATCAATCTGAATCAGACTGGCCCTGACGGGCTAAAATCGGATCACATTGGACCAGACCGGCCCAGATCGCCTAAAACTGGGGCCACAAGCCGGTTTTGACTGGTTCAACCGGACCAGATCAGCTCAAACCGGTTTTGACCGACCTTAGCCGGTTTTGATCGGCTCAAACCAGACCAGAATGGCTCAAACCAGACCAGACCGGCTGAAACTGGTTTTGACCGGCTCAAACCAGACCAGACTGGCAAAAACCGGTTGTGACCGGATGAGACAGGATAAAAACCGGACCGGACCCGGCTGAAACCGGATGAAACCGCACCAGAATGACCCAGAACAGCTGAAGCCAGAGCAAACCGGAGCAAACCGGACCAGACCGTCCAGATGGCTAAAACCGGGCCACAAACCGGTTTTGACCAGCTCAAAACCGGACCAGACCGGCTCAAACCGGTTTTCACCGGCCGGAGCCGGTTTTGACCGGCTCAAACCAGACCAGACCAGCTCAAACCGGACCAGACCAGCTCACACCCGATCAAAGCGGACCAGAGAGGCCCAGACCGGATGACACCGGATCAAACCGGCCCAGACCGGCTCACACCGGATAAAAGCGGACCAGACAGGCCCAGACCGGATGAAACCAGATCAAACAGGACCAGACCGGACCAGACGGGCTAAAACCGGGCCAGACCCGCTCAAACCAGTTTTGACTGGCTCAAACCAGACCAGACCGGTTCAAAGTGGTTTTGACTGGCTCAATCCGGTTTTCACCAGCTCAAACCGGTTTTGACCAGCACAAACCACTCCAGACTGGCTAAAATGGGTTTTTCACCGGCTCAAACCGGTTTTGACTTGATTAGACCAGATCAAACCGGACAAGACCGGCTCAGACAGGCTCGAATCTGTTTTGACTGGTTTCAACCAGACCAAACCGGCCCTAAACCGGTTTTGACCAGCTCGAACCGGTTTTGATCAGCTCAAACAAGGACCAGACCAGCTTAAACCAGACCAGACCGGCTCCAACCGGTTTTGACCTGCTCAACCACACCGACGGGCTGAAACCGGTTTTGACGGGCTAAAATCGATTTTGACCGGATGAGACCGGATAAAACTGAATCAGACCGGCCCAGACCGGCTAAAATCGGATCAAACTGGACCAGACCGGCCCAGACCGCATAGCACCTGGGCCACAAACCGGTTTTGACCGGATAAAACCAGACCAGACCAGCTCAAACCGGTTTTGAATGGTTCAAATCGGTTTTGACCGCTCAAACCAGACCAGACCGGTTCAATCCGGTTTTGTCCAGCTCAAACCGGTTTTGAACGGCTTGAACCAGTTTTGACCCGCTCAAACCACACCAGACCGGCTCAAACCGGTTTTGAACCAGCTGAAACCGATTTTGACCGGATGAGACTGTATCAAACCGGACCAGACGGTTCCAGAACCAGCTAAAACCGGATCAAACCAGACCAGACCGTTCCATACCGCCTAAAACCGGGCCAAACTGGCTCAAACCTATCTTGACCCGCTCAAACCAGACCCAGACCCGCAAAAACCGGTTTTGACCGGCTCAAACCAGACCAGACCGGCTCAAACCGGATCAAACGGGACCAGACCGGCCCCAAACCACCTAAAACCGGTCCAAACCAGCTCAAACCTATTTTGACTGGCTCAAACCAGACCAGACTGGCTAAAACCGGTTTTGACTCGATGAGACTGGATAAAACCGGAGCAGACCGGCTAAAACCTGATGAAACCGCACCAGACCATCCCAGAATAGCTGAACCCAGAGTAAACCGGGACCAGACCAGGCCACACTGTCTAAAAACCGGGCCACAAACCGGTTTTGACCGGCTGAAACCAGACCAGACCGGCTCAAACCTGTTTTGACCGTCCTGAGCCGGTTTTGACCGGCTCAAATCAGACCAGGACCGGCTCAAACCGGTTTTGACCTGCTCAAACCACAGCAGACCGGCTGAAACCTGTTTTGACTGGCTAAACCGATTTTTGACCGAATGAGACCGGATCAAACCGATCAGACCGGCCCAGACCGCCTAAAATCGGATCAAACTGTAGCAGACCGGCCCAGACCGCCTAAAACTGGGCCAAAAACTTGTTTTGACCGGTTCAACACCAGTCCAGACCGGCTCAAACAATACCAGACCGGCTCAAGCAAGACCAGACCGGTTCAAGGCGGTTTTGATCAGATTTTGTAGATCAGATCAAACCGGACCAGACTGGCTCAGACAGGCTCGAATCGGTTTTGAAAGGCTTTATCCAGACCAGAGTGGTTCAAACCGGTTTTGACTGACTCAATCCGGTTTTGACCAGCTCAAACCGGTTTTCACCAGATCAAACCACACCAGACCGGATTAAACCGGTTTTGACTGACTCAAACCCGTTTTGACCAGATGAGACTGGATCAAACCGGATCAGGACCGGCCCAGACCGGCTAAAATCTGATCAAACCGTACCAGACTGGCCCAGACCGCCTAAAACCGGGCCACAAATCGGTTTTCACCAGCTCAAACCAGACCAGAACGGCTCAAACGAGTTTTGATCGGCCTGAGCCGATTTTCACCGGCTCAAACCAGACCAGACCGCCTCAAACCAGACCAGACCGCTCAAACCGGTTTTGACTGCCACAATACTGTTTTGACCAGCTCAAACCAGACCAGACCGGCTAAAAGAAGACCAGAATGGCTCAAACCGATTTTGACCGGATGAGAACCAGATCAAACCGGGCCATACAGGCCCAGACCGGCTAAAACCGGGCCAAACCAGCTCAAACCGGTTTTGACAGATGAGACCAGATCAAACCAGGCCATACAGGCCCAGACCGGCTAAATCGGGCCAAACCAGCTCAAAACGGTTTTTGACAGATGAGACCGGGTCAAACCGGACCATACGGGCCCAGACGGTCTAAAACCGGGCCAAACCGTCTCAAAAGGTTTGATCGGCTCGAACCGGTTTTGACCGGCTCAAACAAGACCAGACCGACTCAAACTGGTTTAGACCGGATTAGACTGGATCAAACCGTACCAGACCGTCTCAAACCGGATCAAACCGGACCAGACCGGGCCAGACCGGCTCAAACCGGATCAAACGGGACCAGACTGGCTCAGACAGGCTGGAATCGGTTTGACTGGCTTTTTCCAGACCAAACCGGCTCAAACTGGTTTGACCGGCTCGAACCGGTTTTGACCAGCTCAAACCAAAACAGACAGGCTCAAACCAGACCAGAACGGCTCAAAACGGTTTTGACCGGCTCAAACCGGTTTTGACTGGATCAAACCAGACTCGACCGGCCCAGACCAGCTCAAACCGGATCAAACCGGACCAGACCGGCCCAGATTGGCTAAAACCGGGCCAAACCGGCTCAAACCGGTTTTGACCGGCTCAAACCAGACCAGTCTGTCTCAAACCGGTTTTGACTGGCTCCAACTGGTTTTGACCGGCTCGAACCGGTTTTGACCGGCTCAAACCAGACCAGACCAGCTCAAACCAGACCAAAACCGGCTCAAACCGGTTTTGACCAGGATGACGCCTGATCAAACCAGACCAGACTGGGTCACACCGGATCAAACCGGACCAGACCGGCCCAGAACGGCTCAAACCGGATCAAACCGGACTAGACCGGCCCAGACAGGCCAAAACCGGGCCAGAACGACACAAACCATTATTGACTGGCTCAAACCAGGACCAGACCCGCTCGAACCGGTTGGAACGGCTCGAACCGGTTTTGACCCGCTGAAACCAGACCAGGACCGGCTAAAACAATACCAGACCGGCTCAAACCGGTTTTGACAGGATGAGACCGAGTCAAACCAGACCACACCAGCCCAGACCGCCTAAAACTGGGCCAAAACCGGCTCAAACGAGTTTTGATTGGCTCAAACAAAACCAGACTGGCTCAAATCAGTTTGTAACGGCTCAACCAGACCAGACCGGCTCAAACCGGTTTTGACCGGCTCGAACCGCTTTTGACCACCCAAACCAGACCAGACTGGCTAAAACAGACCAGATCGACTCAAACAGGTTTTGACCGATGAGACCGGATCAAACGGGACCAGACTGGATCAAATCTCATCAAACCGGCCCAGACCGGCCCAGACCGGCTAAAACCGGGCCAGACCGACACAAACCAGTTTTGACCGGCTCCAAACCAGGTCAGACCCGCTCGAACCGGTTGGACCAGCTTGAACCGGTTTTGACCCCGCTCAAACCAGACCAGACCAGCTAAAACAAGACCAGACCGGCTCAAACTGGTTTTGACCAGATGAGACCATATCAAATCGGACCACACCGGCCCAGACCGCCTAAAACCGGGCCAAAACCGGCTCAAACGGGTTTGGACTGGCTCAAACAAAACCAGACTGGCTCAAATCGATTTGGACCGGCTCAAACCGGGACAGACCGGCTGAAACCGGATCGAACTGGACCAGAACGGCCCACACCGGCTCAAAACAGACCAGACCGGCTCAAATCGCTTTTTACCGGATGAGACTGGATCAAACCGGACCAGACCGGCTCAAGCCGGATGAAACCACACCAGACCGGCCCCAGAAGAGCTGAAACTGGAGCAAACTGACCAGACTGGCCCAGACCAGCTAAAACCGGGCCACAAACCGGTTTTGACAGGCTCAAATCAGACCAGACCGGCTCAAACCGGTTTTGACCGGCCCTGAGCCAGTTTTTAACCAGCTCAAACCAGACCAGACTGGCTCAAACCGGACCAGACCAGCTCAAACCGGTTTTGACCGCATGACACCAGATCAAACCGGACCAGACCGGCTCACACTGGATCAAAGTGGACCAGACCGGCCCGGACCGTCTGAAACCGAATCTAACCCGGATGAGACCGGCCCAGACCGGCTAAAACCGGGTCAGACCAGCTCAAAACCGGTTTTGACCGGCACAAACCAGAACAGACCGGTTTCAAACCAGTTTTGACTGGCTCAATTCGGTTTTGACCGGCTCAAACCGGTTTTGACCTGAGTAGACCGGATCAAAAACGGACCAGACTGGCCCAGACTGGATCAAACCGGATCAAATCGGACCAGACCGGGCCAGACGGCCTAAAACCGGTCCGAACCAGCTCCAACCGGTTTTGACCGGCTCAAACCAGACCAGACCGGATCAAACCGGTTTTGACCAACTCGAACCGGATTTGACCAGCTCAAACCAGACCAGACCGTAAAACAAGATCAGACCGGCTCAAACCGGATTTGACCGGATGAGACAGGATCAGAAAGGACCAGAACGCTCAAACATCATCAAACCAGACCAGACCGGCCCAGACCGGCTAAAACCGGGCCAGACCGACACAAACCGCTTTTGACCGGCTCAAACCAGACCAGACCGGCTCAAACCGGATCAAACCAGACCAGACCGGCTCAGGCAGGCTCGAATCGATTTTGACTAGTTTCAAACAGATCAAACGGCTCAAACCGGTTTTGATGGGCTCGAACCGGTTTTGAGCGGGCTCAAACCAGACCAGACCGGCTCAAACCAGACCAGACCGGCTCAAATCGGTTTTGACCTGCTCAAACCACACCAGAAAGACTGAAACCGGTTTTGACCGGCTAAAACCGGTTTTGACCGGATGAGACCGGATCAAACCGAATCAGACCAGCCCTGACCGGCTAAAATTGGATCAAACTGGGCGAGACTGGCCAAGACCGCCTAAAACTGTGCCACAAACCGGTTTTGACTGCTTCAAAGAAGACCAGACCAGCCTCAAAAAGGTTTTGACCGACCTGAGGCGGTTTTGACCGGCTCAAACCAGACGAGACCGGCTCAAACCAGACCAGACCGGCTCAACCCGGTTTTTGACCGGCTCAAAGCGGTTTTGACCGGATCAAACCGGACACGAACAGCCCAGACCAGCTGAAACTGGATCAAACTGGACGAGACTGGCCCAGACTGGCTAAAACCGGGCCAGAACGGCTCAAACCAGTTTTGACCAGTTCAAACCAGAACAGACCAGTTCAAACCGGTTTTGACTGGCTCAATCCGGTTTTGACCAGCTCAAACCGGTTTTGACCGACGCAAACCACTCCAGACCGGATAAAACCGATTTCACCGGCTCAAACCGGTTTTGACCTGATTAGACCGGATCAAACCGGACCAGACCGGCTCAGGACAGGCTCGAATCGGTTTTGACTGGCTTCAAGCAGACCAAACCGGTTCAAACCGGTTTTGACGAGCTCGAACCGATTTTCACTGGCTCAAACCAGGACCAGACCGGCTCAATCCAGACCAGACCGGCTCAAACCGGTTTTGACCTGCTCAAACCACACCAGACCTGGCTGAAACCGGTTTTGACCCGATGAGACCGGATCAAACCGAATCAGATCGGCCCAAACCGGCGAAAACGGATCAAACAGGAGCAGACCGGCCCAGACCACCTAAAACTGGGCCACAAACCGGTTTTCCACCGGCTCAAACCAGACCAGACCGGATCAAACCGGTTTTGACCGGCTCAAACCAGACCAGACCGGCTCAAACCAGACCAGACCAGCTCAACCAGTTTGACCGGATGACACGGATCAAAATGGACCAGACTGGCACACAGCGGATCAAACCGGAGCAGACGGGCCCAGACCGCCTAAAACTGGGCCACAAACCGGATTTGACTGATTCAAACCAGGACCAGACCAGCTCAAACCGGTTTTGACGGACCTGAGCCGGTTTTGACCAGCTCAAACCAGACCCGAACGGCTCAAACCCAGACCAGACAGGCTCAAAATGCTTTTGACCGGCTCAAAGTGGTTTTGACCGGATCGAACCGGACTCGACCGGCCCAGACCAGCTGAAACCGGATCAAACCGGACCAGACCGGGCCAGACCGGCTAAAACCGGGCCACAAACCGGTTTTGACTGGCTCAAACCAACCAGACCGGATCAAACCGGACCAGGACCGGATCAGACAGGCTCGAATCGGTTTTGATTGGCTTCAGCCAGACCAAAACGGCTCAAACCAGTTTTGACAGGCTTGAATCGGTTTTGACGGGCCCTCAAACCAGACCAGACTGGCTCTAACAAGACCAGACCAGCTCAAACCAGTTTTGACTGGCTCAAACCAGACCAGACCATCTGAAACCGGTTTTGACTGGATGACACCGGATCAAACCGGACCAGACTGACTCACACCGGATCAAACCGGACCAGACAGGCCAGACCGGCTGAAACCGGATCAAACCAGACCAGACCGGCTCAAACCGGTTTTGACGGACCTGAGCCGGTTTTGACCGCTTCAAACCAGACCAGAATGGCTCAAACCTGTTTTGACCGACCTGAGCCGGTTTTGACCAGCTCAAACAAGACCAGACCAGCTCAAAGCAGACCAGAGTGGCTCAAACCGGTTTTGACCGGCTCAATCAGACCGGACTGGTTCATCCGGTTTTGACTGGCTCAAACCGGTTTTGAACAGCTCGCACAGGTTTTGACCGGCTCAAACCGGTTTTGATCTTCTCAAACCACACCAGACCTGCTCAAACCGGTTTTGAAAGGCTGAAACCGATTTTGACCATATGAGACCGGATGAAACCGGACCAGACGGGCCCCAGACAGGGCTAAAAACCCGGCCAAACCAGCTCAAACCTATTTTGACCAGCTCAAACCAACCAGACCGGCTCAAATCGGTTTTGACCGGCTCAAACCAGACCAGACCGTATCAAACTGGATCAAACGGGACCAGACCGGCACAGACCACATAAAACCGGGCCCAAACCGGCTCAAACCTATTATGATTGACTCAAAGCAGATCAGACCGACTTGAACCTGTTTTGACCAGCTCAAACCAGACCTGACCGGCTCAAACCAGGCCAGACCGGCTCAAACTGGTTTTGACCGGCTCAAACCGGTTTTTACCTGCTCAAACCCACACCAGACCGTCTGAAACCGGTTTTGACAAGCTAAAACTGGGTTTTCACAGGATGAGACCCGGATCAAACCGAATCAGTCCGGCCCAGACTGGCTAAAATCGGATCAAAACCGGAACAGACCGGCCCCAGACGGCCTAAAACTGGGCCACAACCGGTTTTGACCGGTTCCCACCAGACCCAGACCGGCTCAAACGGTTTTGACCGAATTGAGCCGGTTTTGACCGGCTCAAACCACCCCAGACCGGCTCAAACCGGGTTTGACCGGCTCAAAGCGTGGTTGACCGGATCACACACCGGACTCGACCGGCCCAGACCAGCTGAAAACGGATCAATCCTGACCAGACCGGCTCAGAGCAGCTAAAACCGGGCCCACAAACCGGTTTTGACCGGCTCAAACCTGACCAGACCGCTCAAAGCGGTATTGACCGGATGAGACCAGATCAAACAGGACCAGACCAGCTCAAAACGGATCAAACCGGACTCGACCGGCCCAGACCAGCTGAAACCGGAACAAACCGGACCAGACCGGCCCAGACCGGCTATAACCGGGCCAAACCGACCCAAACCGATTTTATCTGGTTCTAACGAGACCAGACCGGCTGAAACAGTTTGACTAGATGAGACCGTTTCAAACCCGACCAGACCGGCGCAAAACCGCATCAAAAACGGACCAGACCGGCCCAGACCGGCTAAACCCTGGCCAACCGGCTCAAACAGGTTTCGACCGCCTCAAACCAGATCAGACCCTCTCAAACAAGACCAGACCGGCTCAAACCGGTTTTGACCGGATGAGACCGGATCAAACCGGACCAGACCGGCTCAAAAAGCATCAAACCCGGAAAAGACCAGCCCAGACCGGCTAAAACTGGGCCAGACTGGCTCAAACCAGTTTGACTGGCTCAATCCGGTTTTGACCCGCTCAAACCGGTTTTGACCGGCTAAAACCGGATTTCACCAGCTCAAACCGGTTTTGACCTGATTAGACCAGACTAAACCGGTCTAGACTGGCACAGACAGGCTCGAATCGGATTTGACTGGCTTCAACCAGACCAGACCGACTCAAACCGGACCAGACCGACTCAAAACGGTTTTGACCGGATGACACCGGATCAATGCAGAACAGACCGGCTCACAACGGATCAAACCGGACCAGACAGGCCCAGACTGGCTGAAACCGGATCAAACCAGACCAGACCGAACCAGACCGGCTACAACCGGGCCAGACAAGCTCAAACTGGTTTTGACCGGCTGAAACCAGACCAGACAGGTTCAAACCGGTTTTGACTGGCTCAATCCGGTTTTGACCAGCTCAAACCGGTTTTGAACGGCTCAAACCACCCCAGACGGGCTAAAACCGGTTTTCACCGACTCAAACGTGTTTTGACCTGATTAGACCGGATCAAACCGGACCAGACCGGCTCAAACCGGGTTTGACCGGATGAGACAGGATAAAACCGGACCAGACCGGCTCAAACCAGATGAAACCGCAAGAGACCGGCCAAGAACAGCTGAAGCCGGAGCAAACCGGACCAGACTGGGCCAGACCGGCTCAAAACGGTTTTCATCGGCTCGAACTAGACCAGACCAGTTCAAACCGGTTTTGACTGACTCAATCCGGTTTTCACCAGCTCAAAACCGGTTTTGACCGGATGAGACCGGAGCAAACCGAATCAGACCGGCTGAGACCGGCTAAAATCGGATCAAACCTGACTAGACCGGCCCAGACCGCCTACAACTGGGCCACAAACCGGTTTTGACCGGTTTAAACCAGACCAGACAGGCTGAAACCGGTTTTGACCAAACTGAGCCGGTTTTGACCGGCTCAAACCAGTCCAGACCGGCTCAAACCAGACCATACAGGCTCAAACCAGCTTTGACCGGCTCAAAGCGGTATTGACCGTATAAAACCGGACTCGACCGGCCAAGACCAGGTGAAACCGGATCAAACCGGACCAGACAGGCCCAGACCGGCTAAAACCATGCCACAAACCGGTTTTGACAGGCTCATACCAGACCAGACTGGCTCAAACCGGTTTTGACCGGCTCAAACCAGACCAGACCGGCTCAAACCGTACCAGACTGGCTCAAACCGTTTTTGACCGGATGACACCGGATCAAACCGGACCAGCCTGGCTCATACCGGATGAAACCGTACCAGGCAGGCCCAGACCGGTTGAAACCGGATCAAACTGGACCAGACCGGACCAGACCAACTTAAATCGGGGCAGACCGGCTTAAACTGGTTTTGACCGGCTCAAAGCAGACCACACCGGCTCAAACCGGTTTTGACAGACCCTAAGCCGGTTTTGACCGGCTCAAACCAGACCAGACTGGCTCAAACCAGACCAGACGGGCTCAAACCGGTTTTGACCGGCTCAAAGCGGGTATTGACCGGATCGAACTGGACTCGACTGGCCCAGACCAGCTGAAACCGGATCAAACCAGGACCAGACTGGCCCACACGGCTAAAACCGGGCTAAGACATCTCAATCCGGTTTTAAACCAGCTCAAACAAGACCAGAACGGCTGAAACGTGTTTTGACCGGATGAGACCAGATCAAACCCGGCCAGACCGGCACAAACCGCATCAAATCGGATCAGACCGGCCCAAACCGGCTAAAACCAGGCCAAAACTGGCTCAAACAGGTTTCGACCAGCTCAAACCAGACCAGATTGTCTCAAACAAGACCAGACCGGCTCAAACAAGACCAGACCGGCTCAAACCGGATTTGGCCAGATGAGACCAGATCACAGCGGACAAGACTGGCTCAAAACCGCATCAAACCGGAAGAGTCCGGCTCAGAAAGGCTAATACCGGGCCAAACCAGCTCAAACCAGTTTTGACCGGCTCAAACCAGACCTGACCGGCTCAAACCGGTTTTGACCGACCTGAGCCGGTTTTGACCAGCTCAAACCAGACCAGACCGTCTCACAACACAGTAGACTGTCTCAAACCGGTTTTGACTGGCTCAAACCAGACTAGACCGGCTGAAAGCGGTTTTGACCGGTATGAAACAGAATAAAACCGGTCCAGACCGTCTCAGAGCGGATGAAACTGCAAAAGACCGGTCCAGAACAGCTTGAAGCCAGAGTAAACCGGACCACACGGGGCCAGAGCAGACTACTAAAACCGCGGCCCCACAAACCTGTTTTGACTGGCTCAAACCAGACCAGACCAGCTCAAAACCGGACCAGACCGGCTCAAACCGGTTTTGACCTACTCCAAACCACACCAGACCTGCTGAAACCGGTTTTGACCGGCTAAAACCGGTTTTAACCAGATGAGACCGGATCAAACCGAATCAGACCCAACCCAGACTGGCTAAAATCGGATCAAACTGCAGCAGACCCGGCCCAGACCACCTAAAACTGGGCCACAAATGGGTTTTTGACCGGTTCCAACCACACCTACCGGCCTCAAACCTGTTTTGACCAACCTGAGCCAGTTTTGACCGGCTCAAACCAGACCAGGACCGGCTCAAACCGGTTTTGACCTGTTTAAAAGCGGTTTTGACCGCATCAAACCGGTCTCGACATGGCCCAGACCAGCTGAAACCAGATCAAAACCGGAGTAGACCGGCCCAGAATGGCTGAAACCGGGTCACAAACCGGTTGGACCCGCTCAAACCAGACCAGACGGTCTCAAACCGGTTTTGACGGGCTTGAACCGGTTTTTGACTGGCTCAAACCAGACCAGACCGGCTCAAACCAGACCAGACTAGCTCAAACCGGTTTTGACCGGCTCTAACCGATTTTGACCTGCTCAAACCACACCAGACCGGCTGAAAACGGTTTTGACCGGCTAAAACCGGTTTTGACCGGATGAGACCGGATCAAACCGAATCAGACCGGCCCAGACCGACTAAAATGGGATCAAACCGGAGCAGACTGGCCCAGACTGCCTAAAACTGGGCCGCAAACTGGTTTTCACCGCTTCAAACCAGACCAGACCGGCTCAAAACGGTTTTGACCGACTCGAGCCGGTTTTGACTGGCTCAAACCAGACCAGACCGGCTCAAACCAGAGCAGACCGGCTCAAACCGGTTTTGACTGGCTCAAACCAGACTAGACTGGCTCAAAGCGGTTTTGACCAGATGAGACAGGATAAAACAAGACCAGACCTACTCAAACCGGATGAAAACGCACCAGACCGGCCCAGAAGAGCTGAAGCCAGAGAAAACGGGACCAGACCGGGCCAGACCAGCTGAAACCAGGCCACAAACCGCTTTTGACCGGCTCAAACCAGACCAGACCGGCTCAAACCGGTTTGACTGGCTCAAAGCGGTTTTGGTGAGATCAAACCAGACTCCACCGGCCCAGACCGGTTTTGACCGGATGACACCAGATCAAACCGGACCAGACAGGCCCAGACCGGCTGAAACTGGATCAAACCGGAAAAGACTGGCCCAGACCGGCTAAAACCGGGCCAGATTGGCTCAAACCGGTTTTGACCGGCTCAAACCAGACCAGACCGGTTCAAACCGGTTTTGACTGGCTCAATCCGGTTTTGACCGGCTCTAACCACTCCAGACCGGCTAAATCCGGTTTGCACCAGCTCACACCGGTTTTGACCTGATTAGACCGGATCAAACCGGACCAGACCGTCTCAGAGAGGCTGGAATCGATTTTGACTGGCTTTAACCAGACCAAACCGGCTCAAACCGGTTTTGACTGGCTCAAACCAGACCAGACAGGCTCAAACAGGTTTCAACCGACCAGAGCCGGTTTTGACTGGCTCAAACCAGACCAGACTGGCTCAAGCCGGACCAGACCAGCTCAAACCGGTTTTGACCGGATGACACCGGATCAAACCGGACCAGACCGGCTCACACCGGATCAAACCATACCATACAGGCCCAGACCGGCTGAAACGGGATCAAACCAGACTACATCGGCCCAGACCGGCTAAAACTGCTCCAGACCGGCTCAAACCGGTTTTGACCGGCTCAAACCAGACCAGACCGAATCAAACCAGTTTTGATTGGTTCAATCCGGTTTTGACCGGCTCAAACCACTAGAGACCGGCTAAAACCGGTTTTCACCGGCTCAAACCGGTTTTGACCTGATTAGACTGGATCAAACCGTACCCGATCGGCTCAGACAGGCTCGAATCAGTTTTGACTGGTTTCAACCAGACCAAAACGGCTCAAACGGTTTTGACTGGGTGAAACCGGTTTTGACTGGCTTGAACAAGACCAGGCCGGCTGAAACCGGTTTTGACTGATCTGAGCCATCTTTGACCGGCTCAAACCAGTCCACAACGGCTCAAACGAGTCCAGACCGGCTCAAACCGGTTTTGACCGGCTCAAAGCGGTTTTGACCAGATCAAATCGGTCTCGACCGGCCGAGACAAGGTGAAACCAGATGAAACCGGACCGGACTGGCCCAGACCGGCTAAAACCGGGCCACAAACCGGTTTTGACAGGCTTATACCAGACCAGACCGTCTCAAACCTGTTTTGACCAGCCTCAGCCGGTTTTGACCGGCTCAAACCAGACCAGACCGGCTCAAACCGGACCAGACCAGCTAAAACCGGTTTTGACCAGATGACACCGGATCAAACCATACCAGCCTGTCTCATACCGTACCAAACAGGACCAGGAAGGCCCACACCGGCTGAAACTGGATCAAACCGGACCAGACTGGCCAGGACTGGCTTAAATCGGGTCAGACTGGCTCAAACTGGTTTTGACCAGCTCAAACCAGACCAGAGCGGTTCAAACCGATTTTGACTGGCTCAATCCGGTTTTGACCAGCTCAAACCGGTTTGGCCGGCTCAAACCACTCCAGACCGGCTAAAACCTGTTTTCACTGGCTCAAAACGGTTTTGACCTGATTAGGCCGGATCAAACCGGACCAGACCGGCTCAGACAGACTCGAATCAGTTTTGACTGGCTTCAACCAGACCAAACCAGATCAAACCGGTTTTCAAAGGCTCAAAACGGTTTTGACTGGCTCAAACCAGACCAGACCGGCTCAAACCAGAGCAGACCGGTTCAAACCCGTTTTGAATGGCTAAAACCGGTTTTGACCGGATGAGACCGGATCAAACCGAATCAGACCGGCCCAGACTGGCTAAAATCGGATCAAACCGGACCAGACTGGCCTAGATCGCCTAAAACTGGGTCACAAACCGGTTTTGACTGGTTGAAACCAGACCAGACCGGCTCAGACCGGTTTATCGCTTTTTATAAAAGCGGACCAGAGAGACCCAGACCGGTTGAAACCGGATCAAACCAGACCAGACCGGCCTAGACCGGCAAAAACCGTGCCATACAGGCTCAAACTGGTTTTGACGGTCTCAAACCACACCAGACCGCCTCAAAACGGTTTTGACCGTCTGAAACCGATTTTGACCATATGAGACCGGATCAAACCGGACCAGACGGCCCCAGACAGGCTAAAACCGGATCTAACCAGACCAGAAAGGCCAGACCGCTTAAAACCGAGCCAAACCAGCTCAAACCTATTTTGACCAGATCAAACCAGACCAGACCGGCTCAAACCGGTTTTGACCGGCTCAAACCGGTTTTGAACGGCTCGAACTGGTTTTGACCGGCTCAAAACCGGTTTTGACCGTCTCAAGCCACACCAGACCGGCTCAAACCGGTTTTGGACCGGCTGAAACCGATTTTGACCATATGAGACTGGATCAAACCGGGCCAGACGGGCCCAGACAGGCTAAAACCGGATCTAACCGGACCAGAATGGCCCAGACCACCTAAAACAAGGCCAAACCGTCTCAAACCTATTTTGACCAGTTCAAAGCAGACTAGACAGGCTCAAACCGGTTTTGACCGACTCAAAGCGGTTTTGACCAATCAAACCGGACTCGACCGGCCCAGACCAGCTGAAACCGGATCAAACCAGACCAGACCGGCCCAGACCGGCTAAAACCGGGCCACAAACCGGTTTTGACTGGCTCCAACAGGACCAAAACGGCTCAAACCGGTTTTGAACGGCCTGAGCCGGTTTGGAATGGCTCAAACGAGACCAAACCGGCTCAAGCTGGACCAGACCGGCTCAAAGCACTTTTGACCGGATGACACTGGATCAAACCGGCCCAGTCCGGCTAACACCGTATCAAACCAGACCAGACAGGCCCAGACCCGCTTAAACCGGGCCAGACTGGCTCAAAACGGTTTTGACCGGCTCAAACCAGACCAGACCGGTTCAAATCAGTTTTCACTGGCTAAATCCGGTTTTGACCGGCTCAAACCGGTTTTGACTGCCTCAAACCACTCCAGACTGGCTAAAACCGGTTTTCACCGGCTGAAACCGGTTTTGACCTGATGAGACCGGATGAAACCAGACCAGACCGGCTCAGACATGCTCGAATCTGTTTTGATTGGCTTCAACCAGATCATACCGACTCAATCGGTTTTGACCGGCTCAAACCGGTTTTAACCAGCTC
Organism: Chlorocebus sabaeus; assembly: GCF_047675955.1. Taxonomy (NCBI): domain Eukaryota; kingdom Metazoa; phylum Chordata; class Mammalia; order Primates; family Cercopithecidae; genus Chlorocebus; species Chlorocebus sabaeus. The sequence continues at coordinate 15,366 of NW_027328267.1, read as the reverse complement.
AAACAAGACCAGACCGGCTCAAACCAGACCAGACCGGCTGAAACCCGTTTTGACTGGCTAAAACCGGTTTTGACCGGATGAGACCAGATCAAACCGAATCTGACCGGCCCAGACAGGCTAAAACCGGATCAAACTGGACCAGACCTTCTCAAACCGGATCATACCGGACCAGACCGGCACAAACGGGCTCAAACTGACTCAAACCGAACCAGACCAGCCCAGACAGGCTAAAACCTGGCCAAACTGGCACAATCAGGTTTTGACCGGCTCAAACCAGACCAGAGCGGCTCAAACCGGTTTTGACCGGCTCGGACCGGTTTTGACCGGCTCAAACCAGACCAGACCGGCTCAAACCAGGCCAGACCGGCTCAAACCGGTTTTGACCAGCTCAAACCGGTTTTGATCTGCTCAAACCACACCAGACCGGCTGAAACCAGTTTTGACCGGCTAAAACCGGTTTTGACCTTATTTGACCGGAACAAACCGGACCAGATGGGCTCAGACAGGCTCGAATCGCTTTTGACTGGCTTCAACCAGACCAAACCGGCTCAAACCAGTTTTGACGCGCTCGAACCGGTTTTGACCGGCTCAAACCAGACCAGACCAGCTCAAACCGGTTTTAACCGGCTCTATCCGGTTTTGACCTGCTGAAACCACACCAGACCGGCTGAAACCGGTTTTGACCGGCTAAAACCGGTTTTGACCAGATAAGAGCTATCAAATCGAATCAGATCGGCCCAGACTGGCTAAAATCGGATCAAACCAGACAAGACTGGCCCAGACTGCATAAATCTGTGCCACAAACCGGTTTTGAGCAGTTCAAACCAGACCAGACTGACTCAAACCGGTTTTGACCGACCTGAGCCAGTTTTGACTGGCTGAAACCAGACCAGACCGGCTCAAACCAGACCAGACCAGCTCAAACCGGTTTTGACCGGCTCCAACCGGTTTGGACCTGCTCAAACCACACCAGACCGGCTGAAACCGGTTTTGACCAGCTAAAACCTGCTTTGACCGGATGAGACCGGATCAAACCGAATCAGACTGGCTCAGACCGGCTAAAATCGGTTCAAACCGAACCAGACCGGCCCAGACCACCTAAAACTGGGTCATAAACCGGTTTTGACCAGTTCAAACCCGACCAGACCGGCTCAAACCGGTTTTGACCGACCTGAGCCGGTTTTGACCGGCTCCAACCAGACCAGACCGGCTCAAACCAGACCAGAATGGCTCAAACCGGTTTTGACTGGCTCAAACCAGACCAGACCGGTTCAATCCGGTTTTGACCGGCTCAAACCGATTTTGAACGGCTCAAACCAGTTTGGACCGGCTCAAACCACACCAGTCTGGCTCAAACCGGTTTTGAACGGCTGAAACCGATTTTCACCGTATGAGACCGGATCAAACCGGACCAGACGGGCCCAGACCGGCAAAACCGGATCAAACTGGACCAGTACGGCCCAGACCGCCTACAACCGGGCCAAACCAGCTCAAACCTATTTTGACCGTCTCAAACCAGACCAGACCAGCTCGAACCTGTTTTGACCGGCTCAAACCAGACCAGACCGGCTCAAACAGGTTTTGACGGGAATAAATCAGATCAAATCGGACCAGAACTTCTCAAACCGGATCATACCAGACCAGGCCGGCACAAACAGGCTCAAACCGGCTCAAACCGAACCAGACCAGCCTAGACAGGCTAAAACCGGGCCAAAATGGCTCAATCAGGTTTTGTCCGGCTCAAACCAGACCAGACCGGCTCAAACCAGACCAGACTGGCTCAAACCGGTTTTGACCGGCTCAACCAGAACAGACCGGCTCTAAGCGGTTTTGACCGGATGAGACAGGATTAAACCGAACCAGACCAGCTCAAACCGGATGAAACCGCACCAGACTGGCCCAAAACAGCTGAAGCCGGAGTAAACAGGGCCAGACCGGGCCAGACCGGCTAAAACCGGGCCACAAACCGGTTTTGACCTACTCAAACACGACCAGACTGGCTCAAACCGGTTTTCACCGGCTCAAAGCGGTTTTGACCGGATCAAACCGGACTCGACTGGCCCAGACCAGTTGAAACCGGATTAAACCAGAGCAGACCGGCCCAGACCGGCTAAAATTGGGCCACAAACCGTTTTTGACTGCCTCAAACCAGACCAGAGCGGCTCAAACCGGTTTTGACTGGTTGAGACCAGATCAAACCGGACCAGACCGGCTCAAACCGGATCAAACCGGACTCGATCAGCCCAGAAGAGCTGACACCGGATCAAACCGGACCAGACCGGCCTAGAACAGCTAAAACCGGGCCAAGCCGTCTCAAACCGGTTTTAACCGGCTAAAACAAGACCAGACCGGCTGAAACGGGTTTTGACCGGATGAGACCGTATCAAACCCGACCGGACCGGCGCAAAAAGCATCAAACCGGAACAGACAGCCCCAGACTAGATAAAACCGGGCCAAACTGGCTCAAACAGGTTTCAACCGCCTCAAACAAGACCAGACCGTCGCAAACAAGACCAGACCGGCTAAAACCAGGCCAAATCGGCTCAAACCGGGTTTGAGCAGCTCAGACAAGATCGGACCAGTTCAAACCGGTTTTGACAGACCTGAGTCGGTTTTGACCGGCTCAACCCAGAGCAGACCGGCTCAAACCAGACCAGACCGGCTGAAACCACACCAGACTGGCTCAAACCGGTTTTGACCGGCACAAACCAGACCAAACCGGCTCAAACCGGTTTTGACCGGATGAGACAGAATAAAACTGGACCAGACTGGCTCAAACCAGATGAAACCGCACCAGACCGGCCCAGAACAGCTGAAGCCAGAGCAAACCGGACCCTACTGAGCCAGACCACCTAAAACGGGGCCACAAACCGGTTTTGACCGGCTCAAACCAGACCAGACCGGCTCAAACCGGACTAGACTGGCTCAAATGGGTTTTGACCGGATGACACCGGATCAAACCAGACCAGACCAGCTCACACCGGATCAAATGGAACCAGACTGACCCAGACCGGCTAAAACCGGGCCAGACCAGCTCAAACCACTTTGGACCGGCTCAAAACGGTCCAGACCAGTTCAAACCGGTTTTGACTGGCTCAACTCGGTTTTGACCGGCTCAAACCACTCCAGACGGGCTAAAACCGGTTTTCACTGGCTCAAACCGGTTTTGAACTGATTAGACGGATCAAACCAGACCAGACCGGCTCAGAGAGGCTCGAATCAGTTTCGACTGGCTTCATGCAGACCAAACTGGCTCAAACCGGTTTTGACCGGCTCAAACCGGTTTTGACCTGGTCAAACCACACCAGACCGGCTGAAACCGGTTTTAACCGGCTAAAACCGGTTTTGATCGGATGACACCCGATCAAACCAAATCAGACTGGCGCAGAATGGCTAAAATCGGAACAAATCGGACCAGATCGGCCCAGATCACCTAAAACTGGGCCACAAACCGGTTTTGACCGGTTCTAACTAGACCAGAACAGCTCAAACCGATTTTGACAGACCTGAGCCGATTTTGACATGCTCAAACCAGACCAGACCGGCTCAAACCACACGAGACCGGCTCCAATCGGTTTTGACTGGCTCAAACCAGACCGGACCGGTTCAATCCGGTTTTGAACGGCTCAAACAGGTTTTGAATGGCTGGAACGGTTTTTGACTGGCTCAAATCGGTTTTGAACGGCTCAAACCACACCAGACCAGCTCAAACCCGTTTTGACCAGCTGAAACTGATTTTGTCCATATGAGACCGGATCAAACCGGACAAGACGGCACCAGACCGGCTAAAATCGGATCAAACCAGACCAGACCAGCTTGAACCTGTTTTGACCGACTCAAACCAGACCTGAATGGCTCAAACCGGTTTTGATCGGATTAGACTGGATCAAACCGGACCAGACCCTCTCAAACCGGATCATACCGCACCAGACCGGCACAAACCAGCTCAAACCGGCTCAAACCGAAACAGACCGGCCCAGACAGGCTAAAACTGGGCCAAACCGGCTCAATGAGGTTTTGACTGGCTCAAACCAGACCAGACCGGCTCAAACCAGACCACACTGGCTCAAACCAGTTTTAACTGGCTGAAACTAGAAGAGACTGGATCAAATCGGTTTTGACCGGATGAGACAGGATACAACCAGACCAGACTGGCTGAAACCGGATGAAACCGCACCAGACTGGCCCAGAACAGCTGAAGCCAGAGCAAACAGGACCAGATGTGGCCAGATCAGCTAAAACCGGGCGTCAAACCGGTTTTGACCGGCAGAAACTAGACCAGACTGGCTCAAACCGATGTTGACCAGCCTGAGGTGGTTTTGACCGGCTCAAAGCAGACCAGACCGGCTCAAACCGCTTTTGACCGGCCTGAGCCAGTTTTGACTGGCTCAAACCAGACCAGACCGGCTCAAACCGGAACTGACCGGCTCAAACCGGTTTTGACCGGATGACACCGTATCGAACCGGAGCAGACCGGCTCACACCGGATCAAACCGGACCAGACAGGCCCCGACCGGCTAAAACCAGATCAAAGCAGACCAGACCGGCCCAGACCGGCTAAAACTGGTCCAGACTGGCTCAAGCCGGTTTTGACCGGCTCAAACCAGACCAGAATGGTTCAAACCGGTTTTGACTGCCTCAGTCCGGTTTTGACCGGCTCAAACCGGGTTTGACCACTTCAAACCACTCCAGATCGGCTAAAAACGGTTTTCACCGGCTCAAACTGGTTTTGATCTGATTAGACGGGATCAAAACGGACCAGACCGGCTCAGAGAGGCTCGAATCGGTTTTGACTGTCTTCAATCAGACCAAATCATCTCAAACTGGTTTTGACCGTCTCGAACCGGTTTTGACAGGCTCAAATCAGACCAGACCGACTCAAACCAGACCAGACCGGCTCAAACCGGTTTTGACCTGCTCAAACCACACCAGAGCAGCTGAAATCGGTTTTGACTGGCTCTAACCACTCAAACCGGTTTTGACCGGCTCAAACCACACCAGACCGGCTCAAACCGGTTTTGACCGGCTGAAACCGATATTGACCGGATGAGACCGGATAAAACCAGAGCAGATGGGCCCAGACTGGCTAAAAACGGATCAAACCGAACCAGACCGGCCCAGATCACCTAAAACCGGGCCAAACCGGCTCAAACCTATTTTGACTGGCTCAAACCGGTTTTGACACGCTCAAACCAGACCAGACAAGCTCAAACCAGATCAAACGGGACCAGACCGGCCTAGACCGTCTAAAACCGCGACAAACCGGCTCAAACCTATTGTGACCGGCTCAAACCAGACCAGACCGCCTGGAACCTGTTTTGACCGGCTCAAACCAGACCAGACCAGCTCGAACTGGACCAGACTGGTTCAAACCGGTTTTGACCGGATGACACCAGATCAAACAGGACCAGACCGGCTCACACCGGATCAAACCGGACTAGATAGGCTCAGACAGGCTCGAATCGGTTTCGACTGGCTTCAACCAGACCAAAATGGCTCAAACAGGTTTTGACCGGCTCGAACCGGTTTTGACCGGCACAAACCCGACCAGACCAGCTCAAACCGGTTTTGACGGGCTCAAACCGGTTTTGACCTACTCAAACCACACCAGACCGGCTGAAACAGGTTTTGACCAGATGACACCGGATCAAACCGAATCAGTCTGGCTCAAACCAGATGAAAACGCACCAGAAAGGCCCAGAACAGCTGAAGCCAGAGCAAACCAGACCAGACCGGCCCAGACCGGCTCAAACCGGTTTTGACCAACCTGAACCGGGTTGGCCGGCTCAATCCAGACCAGAGCGGCTCAAACCGGACCAGACCGGCTCAAACCGGTTTTGACCTGGTCAAACCACAACAGACCAGCTGAAGCCCGTTTTGACCGGCTAAAATCGGGTTTGACCGGATGAGACCGGATCAAAACTAATCAGACCGGCCCAGACCGGGTAAAATCAGATCAAACCGGACGAGACCGGCCCTGACCGCCTAAAACTGGGCCAAAACCGGTTTTGACCGTTTCAAACCAGACCAGACGGGCTAAAACCGGTTTTGACAGGCCTGAACCGGTTTTGACGGGCTCAAACCAGACCAGAACGGCTCAAACCAGACCAGACCGGCTCAAACCGGTTTTGACTGTTTCAAAGCGGTTTTGACCAGAACAAACCGGACTCGACCGGCCCAGACCAGCTGAAACTGGATCAAACCGGACCAGACCAGCCCAGACCGGCTAAAACCGGGCCACAAAACGGTTTTGACCGGCTCAAACCAGACCAGACCAGCTCAAACCGGTTTTGACTAGCCTGAGCCGGTTTTGACTGGCTCAAACCAGACCAGACCGGCTCAAACCGGATCAGACTGGCTCCAGCCAGTTTTGACCGGATGACACCGGATCAAACCGGACCAGACCGGCTCACACTGGATCAAACCGCACCAGATAATCCCAGACTGGCTGGAACCGGATAAAACCAGACCAGAACGGCCCAGATCGGCTATAACTGGACCAGACCAGCTAAAACCGATTTTGACCAGTGCAAACCAGACCAGACCTGTTCAAACTGGTTCTCACTGGCTCAATCCGGTTTTGACCGGCTCTAACCGTTTTTGTCCGGCTAAAACCACTCCAGACCGGATAAAACCGGTTTTCACTGGCTCAAACCGTGTTTGACATGACTAGACCGGATCAAACCAGACCAGACCAGCTCAGACAGACTCGAATCGGTTTTGACTGGCTTCAACCAGATCAAACCGGCTCAACCGGTTTTGACCAGCTCAAACCGGTTTTGACCCAGCTCAAACCAGACCAGACTGGCTCAAACCACACCAGACGGGCTCAAACCGGTTTTGACTGGCTCAAACCAGTTTTGACCTGCTCAAACCACACCAGACCAGCTGCAACCTGTTTTAACCAGCTAAATCCGGGTTTGACCAGATGAGACCGGATCAAACCGAATCAGACAGTCCCAGACCGGCTAAAATCGGCTCAAACCGGACCAGACCAGCCCAGACTGCCTAAAACTGGGACACAAACCGGTTTTGACGGGTTCATAGCAGACCAGACAGGCTCAAACCAGTTTTTGACCGACCTGAGCCGGTTTTGACCGGCTCAAACCAGACCAGACCAGCTCAAACCAGACCAGACCAGCTCAAACCTGTTTTGACCAGCTCAAAGCGGTTTTGACCGCATGAAACCAGACTCGACCGGCCCAGACAAGCTGAAACCGGTCAAAGCAGACCAGACCGGCCCAGACCGGCTAAAACCAGGCCACCAACCGGTTTTGACCGGATCAAACCAGACCAGACCGTCTCAAACCGGTTTTTACCGACCTGAGCCGGTTTTTGACCGGCTCAAACCAGACCAGACTGGCTGAAACCAGACCAGGACCGGCTCAAACCAGTTTTGACCGGATGACACCGGATCAAACTGGACCAGACAGGCCCAGACCAACTAAGACCGGGCCAGAACAGCTCAAACCAGTTTTAACCGACTCAAACCAGACCAGACCTGGATCAAATCGGTTTTGACTGGCTCTATCCGGTTTTGACAGGCTCAAACCGGTTTTGACCAGCTCAAACAACTCGAGACCGGATAAAACCGGTTTTCACTGGCTGAAACCGGTTTTGACCTGATTAGACCGGATCAGACCGGACCAGACCGGCTCAGACAGGCTCGTATCTGTATTGACTGGCTTCAACCAGACCAAACCGGCTCAAACCGGTTTTGACCAGCTCGAACCGGTTTTGACCAGCTCAAACCAGACCAGACCGGCTCAAACCAGACCAGACCGGCTCAAATAGGTTTTAACCTGCTCAAACCACACCAAACCGGGCTGAAACCGGTTTTGACCGGCTAAAACATGTTTTGACTAGATGAGACCGGTTTCAAACCGAATCAGACCGGCCCAGACCTGCTAAAATCGGATCAAACCGGTCCAGACCAGCCCAGAATGCCTAAAAACTGGGCGACAAACCGGTTTTGACCGGTTCAAACCAGACTAGACAGTCTCAAACCGGTTTTGACCGACCTGAGCCGGGTTTGACCGGCTCAAACCAGACCAGACGGCTGAAACCGACCAGACCGGCTCAAACCGGTTTTGACCGGATCAAACCAGAACAGACCGGTTCAATCTGATTTTGACCGGCTCAAACCGGTTTTGAATGGCTCGAACCGGTTTTGACTGGCTCAAACCGGTTTTGGACCGTCTCAAACCACACCAGACCGCTTCAAACCGGTTTTGACCGGCTTAAACCGATTTTGGCCATATGAGACCAGATCAAACCGGACCAGATGGCCCCAGACACGCTAAAACAGGATAGAACCGGGACCAGACCGGCCCAGACCACCTAAAACCGGGCCAGACCAGCTCAAACCGGTTATGACCGGCTCTAACCAGAGCAGACCAGCTCAAACCGGTTTTGACCGACTGAAACCGGTTTTGACTGCCTCAAACGAGACCAGACCGGCTCGAACTGGATCAAACAGTACCAGACCGGCGTAGGACCGCATGAAACCGGGCCAAACCGACTCAAACCGATGAAACTCCACCAGACCGTCCCAGAACAGTTGAAGCCAGAGCATACAGGACCAGACCGGGCCAGACCGGCTAAAACCGGTCCACAAACCAGTTTTGACCGGCTCAAACCAGACCAGACCAGCTCAAACCAGACCAGACCAGCTCAAACCTGTTTTGACCAGCTCAAATCGGTTTTGACCACATGAAACCAGACTCGACCGGCCCAGACAAGCTGAAACCGGTCAAAGCAGACCAGACCGTTTCAAACAAGACCAGACCGGCTCAAACAAGACCAGACCGTCTCAAACCGCTTTTGACTGGATGAGACCATATCAAATCTGTCCAGACCGGCTCAGAGAGGCTCGAATCGGTTTTCATTGGCTTCAAACAGACCAAACTGGCTCAAACCGGTTTTGACCTGCTCAAAACACACCAGACCGGCTGAAACCGGTTTTAACCAGCTAAAACTGGTTTTGACCGCATGAGACCCGATCAAACCGAATCAGACCAGCGCAGAACGGCTAAAATCGGAACAAACCGGACAACACCGGTCCAGAACGCCTAAAACTGGACCACAAACTCGTTTTGACCGCTTCAAACCAGACCAGACCAACTCAAACCTGTTATGGCCGACCGGAGACGGCTTTGACCGGCTCAAACCAGACCGGACCGGTTTATTCTGGTTTTGACCGGATCAAACCAGTTTTGACTGTCTCAAACCACACCCAACTGGCTCAAACTGGTTTTGACTGGCTGAAACTGAATTTGACCATATGAGACCGGATCAAACCGGGACCAGACGGGCCCAGACAGGCTAAAACCGGATCTATCCGGACCAGAACTTCCCAGACCGCTAAAAACCGGGCCAAACTGGCTCAAACCTATTTTGACCGGCTCACACCAGACCAAACCGGCTCAAACCGGGTTTGACCGGCTGAAACTGATTTTGACCGGCTCAAACCAGACCAGACCGGCTCAAAAAGATCAAACGGGACCAGACCGGCCCAGACCGCATAAAAACCGGGCCATACCGGCTCAAACCGGATGAAACCGCACCAAACCAGCCCAGAACAGCGGAAGCCAGAGCAAACCGGACCAGACAGGGCCAGACCGGCTAAAACCAAGCCACAAACCGGTTTTGACCGGCTCAAACCAGACCAGACTGTTTCAAACAAGACCAGACCGGCTCAAATAAGACCAGACCGTCTCAAACCGGTTTTGACCGGATGAGACCGCGAGCAAACCGGACCAGACCGGCTCAAACCATATCAAACCAGAAAAGACCGGCTCAGAACGGCTAAAACCATGCCAAATCGGCTCAAACCTCTTTTGACCGGCTCAAACCAGACCTGACTGGCTCAAACCAGTTTTGACCGACCTGAGCTGGTTTTTACCGGCTCAAACCAGACAAGACCGGCTCAAACCAGACCAGACCGGCTCAAAACACACCAGACCGGCTCAAACCGGTTTTGACTGGCTCAAACCACACCAGACCGGCTCAAACTGGTTTTGACCAGATGAGACAGAATAAACCGGACCAGACCAGCTCAAACCGGATGAAACCGCACCAGACCGGCCCAGAACAGCTGAAGCCAGAGCAAACCGGACCAGACCGGGACAGACCGGCTAAAACCGGGCCACAAACCGGTTTTTGACCGGCTCAAACCAGACAAGACCTGCTCAAACAAGACCAGACCGGCTCAATCTGGGTTTGACTGGATGACACCCGGATCAAACCAGACCAAACCGGCTCACACCGGATCAAACCAGACCACACAAGCCCAGACCAGCTGAACCCGGATCAAACAGGACCAGAATGACCGAGACCGGCTAAAACCGGGCCAGACCACCTCAAACCGGTTTTGACCAGCTCAAACCAGAACAGACCGGTTCAAACCGGTTTTGACTGGCTCAATCCGGTTTTGACCGCCTAAAACCGATTTAGACCAGCTCAAACCACTCCACACAGGCTAAAACCGGTTTTCACCGGCTCAAAACGGTTTTGACCTGATTAGACCGCATCAAACCTGACCAGACCGGCTCAGACAGGCTCGAATCTGTTTTGACTGGCTTCAACCTGACCAAACCGGCTCAAACCGGTTTTGACCGGCTCGAACAGGTTTTGACCGGCTCAAACCAGACCAGACCGGCTCAAATCAGACCAGACCAGCTCAAACCGGTTTTGACCTGCTCAAACCACACCAGACCGGCTGAAACCGGTTTTAACCAGCTAAAACTGGTTTTGACCGCATGAGACCCGATCAAACCGAATCAGACCGGCACAGAACAGCTAAAATTGGAACAAACCGGATAAGACCAGCCCAGAACGCCTAAAACTGGGCCACAAACCGGTTTTCACCGCTTCAAACCAGACCAGACCGACTCAAACCTCTTTTGGCCGACCTGAGACGGTTTTGACCGGCTCAAACCACACCAGACCGGTTTATTCCGGTTTTGACCGGATCAAACCGGTTTTGACCATCTCAAACCACACCCGACTGGCTCAAACCGGTTTTGACTGGCTGAAACCGATTTTGACCATATGAGACCCAATCAAACCGGACCAGATGGGCCCAGACAGGCTAAAACCGGATCTAACCGGACCAGAACTTCCAAGACCACTTAAAACCGGGCCAAACCAGCTCAAACCTATTTTGACCGGCTCACACCAGACCAAACCGGCTCAAACCGGGTTTGACCGGCTAAAACCGGTTTTGACCGGCTCAAACCAGACAAGAGCGGCTGAAACCGGATCAAATGGGACCAGCCCGGCCCAGACCGCATAAAACCGGGCCATACCGGCTCAAACCGGATGAAACCGCACCAAACCGGCCCAGAACAGCGGAAGCCAGAGCAAACCGGACCAGACCGGGCCAGTCCGGCTAAAACCAAGCCACAAACCGGTTTTGACTGGCTCAAACCAGACCAGACTGTTTGAGACAAGACCAGACCGGCTCAAATAAGACCAGACCGTCTCAAACCGGTTTTGACCGGATGAGACCGGAGCAAACCGGACCAGACCGGCTCAAACCGTATCAAACCAGAACAGACCAGCTGAGAATAGCTAAAACCTGGCCAAGTCGGCTCAAACCGGTTTTGACCGGCTCAAACCAGACCTGACCGGCTCAAACCAGTTTTGATCGACCTGAGCCGGTTTTTACCAGCTCAAACCAGACAAGACTGGCTCAAAACACACCAGACTGGCTCAAACTGGTTTTGACTGGCTCAAACCAGACCAGACCGGCTCAAACTGGTTTTGACCGGATGAGACAGAATAAAACCAGACCAGACCAGCTCAAACCGGATGAAACCGCACCAGACCGGCCCAGAACAGCTGAAGCCAGAGCAAACCGGACCAGACAGGGACAGACCGGCTAAAACCGGGCCACAAACCGGTTTTTACCGGCTCAAACCAGACCAGACCTGCTCAAACAAGACCAGACCGGCTCAAACCGGATGACACTGGATCAAACCAGACCAAACCGGCTCACACCGGATCAAACCAGACCACACAAGCCCAGACCAGCTGAACCCGGATCAAACAGGACCAGAGCCGACCGAGACCTGCTAAAACCGGGCCAGACAGGCTCAAACCGGTTTTGACCAGCTCAAACCAGAACAGACCGGTTAAAACCGGTTTTGACTGGCTCAATCCGGTTTTGACCATCTAAAACCGGTTTAGACCGGCTCAAACCACTCCACACAGGCTAAAACCGGTTTTCACTGGCTCAAAACGGTTTTGACCTGATTAGACCGCATCAAACCTGACCAGACCGGCTCAGACAGGCTCGAATCTGTTTTGACTGGCTTCAACCAGACCAAACCGGCTCAAACCAGTTTTGACCGGCTCGAACAGGTTTTGACCGGCTCAACCAGACCAGAGCGGCTCAAACCAGATCAGACCAGCTCAAACCGGTTTTGACCTGCTCAAACCACAACAGACCGGATGAAACCGGTTTTGACCGCCTAAAACCGGTTGTGACCAGATGAGACCAAATCAAACCGAATCAGACCGGCCCAGACCGGCTAAAATGGGATCAAACCGGACCAAACCGGCCCAGACCGCCTAAAACTGGGCCACAAACCGGTTTTTAATGCTTCAAAACAGACCAGACTGGCTCAAACCTGTTTTGACCGACCTGAGACGGTTTTGATCGGCTCAAACCAGACCCGATCGGCTCAAACCAGACCAGAGCGGCTCAAACCAGTTTTGACCGACTCAAACCAGACCGGACCGGTTCAATCCGGTTTTGACCTGCTCAAACCGGTTTTGAACGGCTCGAACCGGTTTTGACCGGCTCAAACCGGTTTTGACCGTCTCAAACCAAACCAGACCGGCTCAAACCGGTTTTGACTGGCTGAAACCGATTTTGACCATATGAGACTGGATCAAACCGGGCCAGACATGCCCAGACCGGCTAAAACCAGATCTAACCGGACCAGAATGGCCCTGACTGCCTAAAACTGGGCCAAACCGGCTCAAACCGATTTTGACCGGTTCAAACAAGACCAGATGGGCTCAAAGCGGTTTTGACCGGCTCAAAGCGATTTTGACTAATCAAACCGGACTCGACCGCCCCAGACCAGCTGAAACCGGATCAAACCAGACCAGACCGGCCCAGACCGGCTAAAACCAGGCCACAAACCGGTTTTGACCGGCTCAAACCACACCAGACCGGCCACAACTTGTTTTCACCAGCTCAAACCGGTTTTGACCTGATTAGACCAGACCAAACCCGACCAGACCCGCTCAGACAGGCTCGAATCGGTTTTGACTGGCTTCAACCACACCAAATCGGCTCAAACCAGTTTTGACCGGCTCGAACAGATTTTGACCGGCTCAACCAGACCAGAGCGGCTCAAACCATACCAGACCAGCTCAAACCGGTTTTGACCTGCTCAAACCACAACAGACCAGATGAAACCGGTTTTAACCGCCTAAAACCGGTTGTGACCGGATGAGACCAAATCAAACCAAATCAGACCGGCCCAGACCGGCTAAAATGGGATCAAACCGGACCAAACCGGCCCAGACCGCCTAAAACTGGGCCACAAACCGGTTTTTAATGCTTCAAACCAGACCAGACCAGCTCAAACCTGTTTTGACCGACCTGAGATGGTTTAGATCGGCTCAAACCAGACCAGATCAGCTCAAACCAGACCAGAGCGGCTCAAACCAGTTTTGACCAACTCAAACCAGGCCGGACCGGTTTAATCCGGTTTTGACCGCTCAAACCGGTTTTGACCGTCTCAAACCACACCAGACCGCTCAAACCGGTTTTGACTGGCTGAAACCGATTTTAACCATATGAGACTGGATCAAACCGGGCCAGACATGCCCAGACCGGTTAAAACCGGATCTAACCGGACCAGAATGGCCCTGACTGCCTAAAACTGGGCCAAACCGGCTCAAACCAATTTTGACTGGTTCAAACAAGACCAGATGGGCTCAAAGCGGTTTTGACCGGCTTAAAGCGATTTTGACTAATCAAACCGGACTCGACCGCCCTAGACCAGCTGAAACCGGATCAAACCAGACCAGACCGGCCCAGACCGGCTAAAACCAGGCCACAAAACCGGTTTTGACCGGCTCAAACCACACCAGACCGGCCACAACTTGTTTTCACCAGCTCAAACCGGTTTTGACCTGATTAGACCAGACCAAACCCGACCAGACCGGCTCAGACAGGCTCGAATCGGTTTTGACTGGCTTCAACCACACCAAACCGGCTCAAACCGGTTTTGACCGGCTCGAACCCGTTTTGACCGGCTCAAATCAGACCAGACCGGCTCAAACCAGACCAGACCGGCTCGAACCAGTTTTGACCGACTCAAACCAGACCGGACCGGTTCAATCCGGTTTTGACCGGCTCAAAACGGTTTTGAACGGCTCGAACCGGTTTTTGACTGGCTCAAACCGGTTTTGACCATCTCAAAGCACACCAGACCGCCTCAAACCGGTTTTGACCGGCTGAAACCGATTTTGACCATATGAGACCGGATCAAACAGGACCAGACGGGCCGAGACAGGATAAAACCGGATCTAACCAGACCAGAACGGCCCAGACCGCCTAAAACCGGGGCAAACCGGCTCAAACCTCTTTTGACCGGCTCAAACCAGACCAGACTGGCTCAAACCGGTTTTGACCGGCTCAAACCAGACCGGACCTGTTCAATCCGGTTTTGACTGGCTCAAACCGGTTTTGAACGGCTTGAAACGGTTTTGACTGGCTCAAACCGGTTTTGACCATCTCAAACCACACCAGACTGGCTCAAACCGGTTTTGACCAGCTGAAACCGATTTTGACCATATGAGACTGGATCAAACCGGGCCAGACGGACCCAGACCAGCTAAAACAGGACCTAACCAGACCAGAATGGCCCAGACCGCCTGAAACCGGCTCAAACCAGCTCACACCTATTTTGACGTGTTCAAACCAGACCAGACGGGCTCAAACCGGTTTTAACCGGCTCAAAGCGGTTTTGACCAATCAAAACCGGACTCGACCGGCCCAGAACAGAAGAAACTGGATCAAACCAGACCAGATCGGCCCAGACCGGCTAAAACCGGGAAACAAACCGGTTTTCACCGGCTCAAACCACTCCAGACAGGCTAAAACTGGTTTTCACCGGCTCAAACCAGTTTTGACCTGATTAGACCGGATCAAACCGGACCAGACAGGCTCAGACCAGCTCGAATTGGTTTTGACTGGCTTCAACCAGACCAAACTGGCTCAAACCGGTTTTGACCGGCTCGAACCAGTTTTGACCGGCTCAAACAAGACCCGACCAGCTCAAACCGAACCAGACCGGCTGAAACCGGTTTTTACCGGCTCAAACCGGTTTTGACCGGATG
>NW_027328266.1:0-40109 GCF_047675955.1 Chlorocebus sabaeus | reverse complement strand
TAACGGCTTTGTCTCCAACCCTTGGAGGCAAGTTACCTTTTCCCCCTCCCCCTCCCCCACCCCCCCAGTGAAAAGAGGTAGAGAATCTTACAGAAATGCATTTGCTGGAATGTCTCTTTTCCGATAAATCTGAAAGTATCTCCTAGTGAGTCTCGTGTGTAGAGTAAGGACAGTTCATGCATATCTTAAAGCAGGTACATCTAGCAACGCAGAGCATCCCGGTGCTAGGATGGAGTTTCCCACTAACTCTGGGAGTGGAATCTGTAGAGCCTCGGGTGCTTGCACCATGAGGTTAGCGAGGGTGCAGGTGCACCCACAGCCCTGCCTGTGCCGCGTCCCTTCTGCTATAGAGCGTCTGCCGGGGCCTGCGTGGGTCGCCTGAGCGTTGCTGTTCCCTTTTTCACATGAGCCTTTTTATCGAATACTAGGATAAACTTGACCTCACATACTTGGTGGGGAGAGAGAGAAGTATATCTGGGACCTCTTTAATTCTATGTTGGAAAATAGATTTGGGCAAAATATTTCTGCATATGCGTGCTTGGTGGGCGTGGGGTTCCCTGCCGCACCCTGGGGCACGTTCGCACGCACATTGTGATTTAATCTTGGGTCTATGGCAACAAAACTGTAGAAGTTGGCTATGACTGACTTTCTCAGATCTAGAAACAAACATACAATTGGAATCATCATCTATTGGACTTCTTTGTAAAACCTGATTTGAGCTATCATTTTTGCTTGGTATGTTAACAGTTTCAAACTCAAATGTCACAAGGAGGAATTGTTACCATTTTGTTTTCGTATCAACATATTGCTTCGCCAAGTCTCTTCTCACTAATAGTTATCCTTCCTCTGAATGCGGCGTAATTGTTATAGAATTAAGAAAAAGGTTGGTTGGGCACGCTGGCTTATGCCTGTAATGTAATCGCAGCACTTTGTGAGGCCAAGGAGTTCAAGAGCAGCCTGGACAACAGAGCAAGACACCCCATCTCTCTCACAACAGAAAAATTAGCTGAGTATGGTGGTGCGTGCCTGTGGTCCCTGCTACTCTGGAGTCCGAGGTGGGAAGAACACTTAAGGCTACGGTGAGCTGTGATTGCTCCACTGTACTCCAGTCTTGGTGACAGAGCCAAGACCCTGTCTCAGAAAGGAAAATGTAAAAAAAAGACAAGAAAAAGAAAAATCCAGAAATGTCGTTTTCTTCTTTAATCATCCCAAAAGAGAAATCGGGTTTTTCTAAGGGTGTTAAAGGGTAACTGATAAGATTCTTTCCTTGCATTGTTTCTCCTTTTCAAATATTTCCAGTATTCTGTCCACATCGTCTCTCATCATCTCGTTACAAAGGTGTCTTCGAGGTTAGTGGTGTTTCTGTGTTGCACCTTGGAGAACAGCCGGCATGAAACCTCTTACCACCACCGTGCGCATTGTAGTCCCAATTAAAATCCTCTCCAGAGACGCCTGTGCTGCTTATGAAAGCAGAACTTTGGTTGTGCTAACATGTGCATTCAGCTCATGGTTTTAAGTTTATATCTGAGAGGATGCTGTAGAATTCATTAATCATATGGGATCAGTAATGATGGCAGGTAATTCTGGCTGATGTCTTTTAGAGGGTATTTTTCACTTCAAGTTACAACTTCCTTCGGGATAGTCATTTTGGGATTCATTGAAATGTGTGCTTTATTTCACAGCTCAGATTTTCGTTAGACATTTCATAGCATAGGATTTTGAAAGCAGATTTGGCAAAATCTTTCTAGCGAAATGTCTGACGTCAGAAGGAACAGCACTCAGAATTACTGGTAACTGTGGTCCATTTTCAGGCTGATGATAGAAGTCACTTGAACGGTCAGGGCTGCTGTGTGAGGTGGATGATGGGGTTTTTGAACCCTGACCCTCCTGACACGCCAGCTCTGGCCCTGGCCTTCTCTCCTCTCCACTGGGAGGAGAGAAGGTGCCAGCATCCACCTCACAGGCCATCGTGAGAACCCGGGACTAAGGGTTTGTGTTCCTCTTGCAGGTGGCGCCGCAGATGTGGGGGCCTGACGATATATACACACTGCAGGCTGCCAGTGTCGGGGTAATCCAGTTTTCGTCAAAAGGTGGGATTTGCTTTGCTACCCTGCGGACCAGGTGCAGTGCTGCTGTTGCAGCAGGTGTGTGGATCCTCTTGGGTGGTCCTCAGGTGGACAAGGAGTCACCGATTCCGATTCCCAGGGTTAGATGTGAGCGGGGACCATGGACCTCATGTGTTCAGAGGGGAGAAGTGAAAAAGCTTCCCTTGTAATTCCAGGACCGTCTATCCCAGGAATGCCAAGCCCCACTGGCTTTCACCCGACGCTGTCGTAGGTGACGCCGCATGGAAATGAGGACCCGTGTGCCGCATACCTGAGCCAGTACCCGTCTCCCTCCAGGGCCGTGGCCGAGCCCTCCTGATTTCGCTGGGTTGCCAGCCTGGGGATCTGTAAGCCCAGCGACGCCTGCGGTCTCGGCCCCCACTCCCCGTGGGGACAGGAGAGGTGGCTTCCGGGGGCTGGTGATGAATGCCTGAATGAAGCCGACTTGTGACTGCAGTTCTGTCTAAGGGCCTCCCCGGGTGTTAGATGTCAGTAAATGACACGTGTGTGTGTGGATCTCATGTGATGAGAGAAACAGTGGGGGAAACCAAAGCTTGTGGAGTCTGCAGGTGCTGGACTTGGGGATGTGTGCACCTGTGTACTTGGTGAGGGGCGTGAGGTCTGGAATGAGTGTGCACGTGTGTCACGTTTGTGCGTGTGTGGTGAGTGTATTTAGCAGGTGTGTGTGGAGTGAGCGTGTTCATGCGTGTGTCGTGTATGTTGGAGGGTGTGTGGAGTGTGTACACGCATCACATTTGGTGAGTGTATTTGAGGGTGTGTATGGAGTGCATAGAGGCGTTTGCGTGTATAGTATCGGGTGAAGGGGTGGCATGTGTGGAGTAAGCATGCACACGTGTGTGCTGTGTGTGGGGTTTCTACCTGCTCCTCCCCTGAGCCTGCTCCTGGGCCCTGCTGTCCTGGCAGCTTTACAGTTGGGTGTGTCTTTGATTCCGGAAGATTCTGGAACCCGATTCTGAAACTGTGATCGCAAACTTGCAGCCCTGGGGGACGCTGGCCCGTGGAGCCGGCACGAGGATCTCTGTGCTGGCCTCTCCCTGGGCTGGGCTCCTCTGTCCACAGCAGAGCGTGTCCGATGATTGAGCTGTGCGGGTCTGTGGCTCCCCAGCCTCGAGTCAGCCCTCGGTTCTGGTCCCGCCTCTGTTTTTCTTGCTGAGGGGCTCCGGGAAGTGGTGCCTGGGATGACGTTTTCACCCTGGGGTTGCTTCGCCTGCTGCCCAGGTGCTGGCTGCCTGAGCCCTGCTGCCGTCCTGGGTGGTCGGGGCTGGCGCGGGGACATCCCTGAGCACCTGCGGGAAGGCAGGTTTAGGAAGTGCCAGAGGTGAGGGGCTTCCTCCCAGGCTTGATTTTCTGGAAAGTTCTGGGCCTCCTATTTTTCCCTAAGGGAAGTTAGAAACAGAGTTTCTCTTTAGGGGGAACGTCTTTGCAGCGTCTGTTGTTAGAATGTTCTCCAGGTGTGGAATACCCGGGGCCGTGTGTGTTTGGGAACCTCCGTGTCCTGAGCGAATTCAGTAGGGGATGGAGAGAGGCCTCCCTCCTGTCAGCTTGGCCTCTGTTTCCAGCTTGTGAGTTGTGAGGGTTGGCGGCTGCTGGCATCCCAGGGAGAGTCAAACACTGGGTGGCGTGGGATGGGAACGTTCGCTCTGACAAGGTCAGTGGGAAAGCGTCTAAGCAAACGTCGCTGTTCTCCGGGCTCCTCGGGGTCGAGCTTGTTTGGTGGTGGTCAGGGAAAGCTACCCTTGCTCCTGTTCCTCACCATCTGAATGGTGTCCAGGGCTTGTTCCGCCGGAGAGGTGATGCGCGTAGAATGGGGGTCAGGTCGCAGGCTCCGAGGTTGTTTGGAATCTGTCAACGGACTTCCTAAACACACAGGTGCTTGGTAAAGAGATGTTCCTGATTGGCTAAAACATCTCAACAGGACGTGATAGCTGGTGGTGGTTTCAAGACTACCACAATTTTCCTGTTCCTTTTTCAATGCCTGTTGGATAGGGGAGGATTGGCATACTTTTCTTTTCCTGTCTGCGTACTTGACACTTTGTTTATTTGTGTGCTTATGTGGGTGTGCAGTTGACAGGATTTCGAAGCGGTCTCAGCCCTGGGGAGGCTTCAGGGCAGCCTCCGTCAGCGCTGAAGGGAGGCAGGGATTTGGGGGCTACCTCCTCCACAGGACGGACACCAAGGGCCAGAGGTCAGCAATCTCAGTGAGGTCACACAGACGGGCACACCCAGCACCCTGGCCCCTGTGCCTCTCCTTCACGTTTGTCTCTGCTCCAAGCTGCTCTCCTGGGTCATCACGGGCGATCTCTAGGCGCGTGCTTGGTTCTTGCAGAAGTGGTGTCTGGCTGTGGTCAGTGTGGGCTCTCAGGACTTCCATGTTTTTGGCTCCCATCAATATTGGGCAGTGTGGTGTATGTTTGTTTTGGAGTGGTAGATCCGGGTGGATTTTGGCTTTGCCAACTCGTTTAATACCTGTTTCTCCTGTTTCTGTATCGGGTGTTCTCTGGTTAGAAGGGGGATGACGGTGTGGTGGAACGGCTTCTGGCTGTTGAGCCCCTGCTGAGAGCTGTTTGGCGTGCACAGCTCCGTTTCGGCACAATCTCATGAGCAGCCCTGGGCAGTGCAGAAAGCGAGGCCCAGGTGAGGCTGTCGGACACAGGAGGGCCCTGACCTGTGTGCTTTCAGCCTCTGAGCCGCCCCTCTCCTGACTGCTTACCAAGCTGTATCGATACTGAAATCTGAGCATTGAAAAGTCACCAGGGGAATGCCGTTTCCGGGGATCTTACTGTGAACCTTCTGTTAAAGGTTGGATGTCGAATAATGAATTGCCTTTGAATGCAGGTACCAAACGGGCTCCCTGGGATAACTCATATCCATAGAAACGTTTTAAAATAATGTTCCCAACTAGCTATCCTTTACATGCTTTCTACTCAGAGGTGCTCTGCTCTCCTGTGCGCTTTAGTGATATGCCGTGTTTGCTTTGCATGCACTTGGGTTTTCAGAAGAAAACCGTGTTTGCAGGTACACTTGGAGCACGACATTCTTCTTCCTATTAGTGTAGATGCTCCATGAGAGGAGATAATGCTCATGCATTTCTGTGTGTTTTGTGGGGAATAAAAGTAGCCGCCGGCTCTAGCAAACCTAGAAGATGCCCAAAAGGTGATACACGTGAAAATATGCGGCCACTGCCATAAACCGCCTTGTATTATGTGTGGCAAAGTGCTGTGTGTGCGCTGTCTATGGAGAAAATGAGTCTTCCCTATTTTCCCAAGAGGTAACACTTGAATAGACTTCAGAAGTTGTCTTATCTGCAAACGGTACCCTCCTTCCATTGTTTTGAGACGTTGTCATAGGAACTCACACATGTCATTGTTTTCTCAGTTAGAACCTCCAGGGTTTGTCATAGTCCCTGTGTGTCATCACAGCGTCTGGTTCCACTTGATTTAAAGCAGGAAGAGGCCAGCCACGTGGCCTCGCTGGTGCTTCCCAAGCACAGGGTCTCATGAGGGCGTGAGCACTTGGTTGGGAGACGTGCTGTTCTTCCTGATAGAAACCCTGTGGTGCCGTTCGCTAGTCTCCTGCGGCGTTTCTTCCACCCTACATGCACCCAGTTTCTGTTGGTTTTTAGTTTATTTATATTTTCCGAGACAGGGTCTTGCTCTGTCACCCAGGCTGGCATGCGGTGGCGTGATCCCTGGCTCAGGCGATCCTCCCCCCTCAGTCACCCGAGCAGCTGGGACCTGGGGCGCGCACCAGCATGCCTGGCTAATTTTTCTTTTCTTTGTTGCAGGGATGGGGGGGTCCTGTTGTGTTGCCCAGGTGTGGCTCTGTTTTCTGGTGAGTGTACAGTGGGTTTTTATGGGGAACCTCTGTATTTGGGTCGGGGGTGTGGCATCCTGGTCAGGAAATGGCCCTCAGGCTTCCTTCCTGCCCAGCCAGGGTCACGAGTAGTGTCTCCACCTGGGCTGGTGTGTGTGTGCTGGCCAGTAGGGCTTAGTCCTGGACTGCAGACTGGTGCTGGTCCATGGTCTGTTAGGGACCGGGGTCATAGCCGGAGGTGAGTGGCGGGCGAAGTGAGCATGACCGCCTGAGCTCTGCCTCCTCTTGGATCAGCGGCAGCATTTAGATTCTCCTAGGCGCTGGGACCCTATTGTAAACGGCATGTGAAGGGATCTCGGAGGTGCTCCTTATGAGGATCCAATGCCTGACCTGAGGTGGAACAGTTGCATTTCAAAACCACCCCTCAGAAAAATTGTCTTCCGCGATACCCATCCCTGGTGCCGAGAAGGCTGGGGTCCTTAACCATCTGGAGGGATGTACCGTGTCAGACTCACTGTGGTCGACGGGCTGTAGGCCAGGTTTCGTGAGGTCACGTGTCGGCTTGTAGGACTTTCTCTGGCAGAGGTGCGAGTGACTTCTGTTCACTGTGAGAGGCTCATCTCAGGGGCTTCATGGCCTGGGGGATGGCAGCCTGTTTGAACTGATCGAGCAATCTCACGCTACCCTTATTTTCTGAAACACCCGTGAGTGACTTTTTCACACGTTCTTTGAAGCGGCGTCATGCCCGTGCTCCTTGGTAATGAGCGAATGCTTTTGTTGACCCCTCATCCCCTTTCCTTGGGGTGTGTTCCGGACTCGGTTCTCACGCGTTCTGCTTCTACGGGAATCTCTGAAGCTGCTGAGTGTAGAAAGCACTGAGGAGGCTGTGCTCCCACCCCCGTGAGCCTTCCAGGCATCGTCCTCTCCCCTCAGCGAGGCGACGTCCATGGCACACCGAGGAGGCTGTGCTCCTGTCCCCCGTAAGCCTTCCAGGCGTCCTCCTCTCCCCTCCAGGGGGACAGGAGGAACCTTTCAAACCCTTCTTAAACTTGTTTCCATGTCTTTGTTTTAACAGATTTCTTTGCATCTTCTCCCTTATCCAGAAGTGAGGGTGTGAACGCTGAGTTATTCCCAGGAGTCAAGAAACCACACACGGCCCAAAGTGACATTTGTTTCCCCGAAATGATTTGTGTGTGTTCACCTTAAAATGCAGCTCAGTAAAACAGGTGTGTGTTTTGAGGAATGACTTGAAATTACCCTGGTAAAGATGTGACAGTTCCATTTCATCCAGTCTGTGCAGGTGTCCACAACCCCCTTCAGTGGTTGCGTGTGAGTTTATGTGACTTGGGGTTTTTTATTTATTTATTTATTTTTTATTTTTTTTGAAGAAAGAAAATCTTGTTGCTGGGGACTTCAGAGGGTGTGCTGGGATTGTGTGGGGCGGACATCGGGGGCTTCAGTGTGTGGCCTCCTTGAAAAGACGTTCAAATTCAGGCTGAGCGTCCCTACTCCAAAATGCTCTGAAACCTGAAACATTCCGAGCTCTCCCTCATATGACACTCGCAGGAAATGCTCTTCGGGGCACTTTGGATTTCAGGCTGGGGATGCTCAACCAGAAAGCGAAATACTGCAAGAGCCTTCTTGCCCCAGGAGCTTGGATGAGGACATGTGGCCTGTGCCGGGCATCCGTGGCGTGCGAGGCAGCCTGGACTCGCTGGACTGGTTTTTGTAGGAGTCACAGAAGGGAAGGAGAGGGTCAAAGTGGCCACGCCTGGCTCCTGAGATAGGGCGGAGCAGAGGGAGGTGGGCGCGGAGGGCAGCAGCGGAGTCCCCAGCGTCCGGGGCTCCTGTCCCTGGTGGAGTTGAGAGCCTCCTCTAGTTGTGGCCTCTGCCCTGTCAGCAGCCACTGAGGCCTGGAGGGAGCTGGGGGCTGAGGGGGAGGAGGAAGGGACAGGCCTGCTTCTGGAGAGGGCTGGCGTCAACCTGTGCTAGCCTCGTGTGCTACTCCTGCGTCCGGGGTGCACGGCCGTGCCTCGTGCCTCGTGCCTCGTGGCGCAGCGGTTCCCGGGGTGCGCAGCACTCTTGTCTTGCAGTAACGGCTTTGTCTCCAACCCTTGGAGGCAAGTTACCTTTTCCCCCTCCCCCCTCCCCCACCCCCCCCAGTGAAAAGAGGTAGAGAATCTTACAGAAATGCATTTGCTGGAATGTCTCTTTTCCGATAAATCTGAAAGTATCTCCTAGTGAGTCTCGTGTGTAGAGTAAGGACAGTTCATGCATATCTTAAAGCAGGTACATCTAGCAACGCAGAGCATCCCGGTGCTAGGATGGAGTTTCCCACTAACTCTGGGAGTGGAATCTGTAGAGCCTCGGGTGCTTGCACCATGAGGTTAGCGAGGGTGCAGGTGCACCCACAGCCCTGCCTGTGCCGCGTCCCTTCTGCTATAGAGCGTCTGCCGGGGCCTGCGTGGGTCGCCTGAGCGTTGCTGTTCCCTTTTTCACATGAGCCTTTTTATCGAATACTAGGATAAACTTGACCTCACATACTTGGTGGGGAGAGAGAGAAGTATATCTGGGACCTCTTTAATTCTATGTTGGAAAATAGATTTGGGCAAAATATTTCTGCATATGCGTGCTTGGTGGGCGTGGGGTTCCCTGCCGCACCCTGGGGCACGTTCGCACGCACATTGTGATTTAATCTTGGGTCTATGGCAACAAAACTGTAGAAGTTGGCTATGACTGACTTTC
Source organism: Chlorocebus sabaeus (assembly GCF_047675955.1). NCBI lineage: Eukaryota > Metazoa > Chordata > Mammalia > Primates > Cercopithecidae > Chlorocebus > Chlorocebus sabaeus. The sequence goes on along the minus strand of NW_027328266.1, from coordinate 31,425 downwards.
TCAGATCTAGAAACAAACATACAATTGGAATCATCATCTATTGGACTTCTTTGTAAAACCTGATTTGAGCTATCATTTTTGCTTGGTATGTTAACAGTTTCAAACTCAAATGTCACAAGGAGGAATTGTTACCATTTTGTTTTCGTATCAACATATTGCTTCGCCAAGTCTCTTCTCACTAATAGTTATCCTTCCTCTGAATGCGGCGTAATTGTTATAGAATTAAGAAAAAGGTTGGTTGGGCACGCTGGCTTATGCCTGTAATGTAATCGCAGCACTTTGTGAGGCCAAGGAGTTCAAGAGCAGCCTGGACAACAGAGCAAGACACCCCATCTCTCTCACAACAGAAAAATTAGCTGAGTATGGTGGTGCGTGCCTGTGGTCCCTGCTACTCTGGAGTCCGAGGTGGGAAGAACACTTAAGGCTACGGTGAGCTGTGATTGCTCCACTGTACTCCAGTCTTGGTGACAGAGCCAAGACCCTGTCTCAGAAAGGAAAATGTAAAAAAAGACAAGAAAAAGAAAAATCCAGAAATGTCGTTTTCTTCTTTAATCATCCCAAAAGAGAAATCGGTTTTTTCTAAGCGTGTTAAAGGGTAACTGATAAGATTCTTTCCTTGCATTGTTTCTCCTTTTCAAATATTTCCAGTATTCTGTCCACATCGTCTCTCATCATCTCGTTACAAAGGTGTCTTCGAGGTTAGTGGTGTTTCTGTGTTGCACCTTGGAGAACAGCCGGCATGAAACCTCTTACCACCACCGTGCGCATTGTAGTCCCAATTAAAATCCTCTCCAGAGACGCCTGTGCTGCTTATGAAAGCAGAACTTTGGTTGTGCTAACATGTGCATTCAGCTCATGGTTTTAAGTTTATATCTGAGAGGATGCTGTAGAATTCATTAATCATATGGGATCAGTAATGATGGCAGGTAATTCTGGCTGATGTCTTTTAGAGGGTATTTTTCACTTCAAGTTACAACTTCCTTCGGGATAGTCATTTTGGGATTCATTGAAATGTGTGCTTTATTTCACAGCTCAGATTTTCGTTAGACATTTCATAGCATAGGATTTTGAAAGCAGATCTGGCAAAATCTTTCTAGCGAAATGTCTGACGTCAGAAGGAACAGCACTCAGAATTACTGGTAACTGTGGTCCATTTTCAGGCTGATGATAGAAGTCACTTGAACGGTCAGGGCTGCTGTGTGAGGTGGATGATGGGGTTTTTGAACCCTGACCCTCCTGACACGCCAGCTCTGGCCCTGGCCTTCTCTCCTCTCCACTGGGAGGAGAGAAGGTGCCAGCATCCACCTCACAGGCCATCGTGAGAACCCGGGACTAAGGGTTTGTGTTCCTCTTGCAGGTGGCGCCGCAGATGTGGGGGCCTGACGATATATACACACTGCAGGCTGCCAGTGTCGGGGTAATCCAGTTTTCGTCAAAAGGTGGGATTTGCTTTGCTACCCTGCGGACCAGGTGCAGTGCTGCTGTTGCAGCAGGTGTGTGGATCCTCTTGGGTGGTCCTCAGGTGGACAAGGAGTCACCGATTCCGATTCCCAGGGTTAGATGTGAGCGGGGACCATGGACCTCATGTGTTCAGAGGGGAGAAGTGAAAAAGCTTCCCTTGTAATTCCAGGACCGTCTATCCCAGGAATGCCAAGCCCCACTGGCTTTCACCCGACGCTGTCGTAGGTGACGCCGCATGGAAATGAGGACCCGTGTGCCGCATACCTGAGCCAGTACCCGTCTCCCTCCAGGGCCGTGGCCGAGCCCTCCTGATTTCGCTGGGTTGCCAGCCTGGGGATCTGTAAGCCCAGCGACGCCTGCGGTCTCGGCCCCCCCTCCCCGTGGGGACAGGAGAGGTGGCTTCCGGGGGCTGGTGATGAATGCCTGAATGAAGCCGACTTGTGACTGCAGTTCTCTCTAAGGGCCTCCCCGGGTGTTAGATGTCAGTAAATGACACGTGTGTGTGTGGATCTCATGTGATGAGAGAAACAGTGGGGGAAACCAAAGCTTGTGGAGTCTGCAGGTGCTGGACTTGGGGATGTGTGCACCTGTGTACTTGGTGAGGGGCGTGAGGTCTGGAATGAGTGTGCACGTGTGTCACGTTTGTGCGTGTGTGGTGAGTGTATTTAGCAGGTGTGTGTGGAGTGAGCGTGTTCATGCGTGTGTCGTGTATGTTGGAGGGTGTGTGGAGTGTGTACACGCATCACATTTGGTGAGTGTATTTGAGGGTGTGTATGGAGTGCATAGAGGCGTTTGCGTGTATAGTATCGGGTGAAGGGGTGGCATGTGTGGAGTAAGCATGCACACGTGTGTGCTGTGTGTGGGGTTTCTACCTGCTCCTCCCCTGAGCCTGCTCCTGGGCCCTGCTGTCCTGGCAGCTTTACAGTTGGGTGTGTCTTTGATTCCGGAAGATTCTGGAACCCGATTCTGAAGCTGTGATCGCAAACTTGCAGCCCTGGGGGACGCTGGCCCGTGGAGCCGGCACGAGGATCTCTGTGCTGGCCTCTCCCTGGGCTGGGCTCCTCTGTCCACAGCAGAGCGTGTCCGATGATTGAGCTGTGCGGGTCTGTGGCTCCCCAGCCTCGAGTCAGCCCTCGGTTCTGGTCCCGCCTCTGTTTTTCTTGCTGAGGGGCTCCGGGAAGTGGTGCCTGGGATGACGTTTTCACCCTGGGGTTGCTTCGCCTGCTGCCCAGGTGCTGGCTGCCTGAGCCCTGCTGCCGTCCTGGGTGGACGGGGCTGGCGCGGGGACATCCCTGAGCACCTGCGGGAAGGCAGGTTTAGGAAGTGCCAGAGGTGAGGGGCTTCCTCCCAGGCTTGATTTTCTGGAAAGTTCTGGGCCTCCTATTTTTCCCTAAGGGAAGTTAGAAACTGAGTTTCTCTTTAGGGGAACGTCTTTGCAGCGTCTGTTGTTAGAATGTTCTCCAGGTGTGGAATACCCGGGGCCGTGTGTGTTTGGGAACCTCCGTGTCCTGAGCGAATTCAGTAGGGGATGGAGAGAGGCCTCCCTCCTGTCAGCTTGGCCTCTGTTTCCAGCTTGTGAGTTGTGAGGGTTGGCGGCTGCTGGCATCCCAGGGAGAGTCAAACACTGGGTGGCGTGGGATGGGAACGTTCGCTCTGACAAGGTCAGTGGGAAAGCGTCTAAGCAAACGTCGCTGTTCTCCGGGCTCCTCGGGGTCGAGCTTGTTTGGTGGTGGTCAGGGAAAGCTACCCTTGCTCCTGTTCCTCACCATCTGAATGGTGTCCAGGGCTTGTTCCGCCGGAGAGGTGATGCGCGTAGAATGGGGGTCAGGTCGCAGGCTCCGAGGTTGTTTGGAATCTGTCAACGGACTTCCTAAACACACAGGTGCTTGGTAAAGAGATGTTCCTGATTGGCTAAAACATCTCAACAGGACGTGATAGCTGGTGGTGGTTTCAAGACTACCACAATTTTCCTGTTCCTTTTTCAATGCCTGTTGGATAGGGGAGGATTGGCATACTTTTCTTTTCCTGTCTGCGTACTTGACACTTTGTGTGCTTATGTGGGTGTGCAGTTGACAGGATTTCGAAGCGGTCTCAGCCCTGGGGAGGCTTCAGGGCAGCCTCCGTCAGCGCTGAAGGGAGGCAGGGATTTGGGGGCTACCTCCTCCACAGGACGGACACCAAGGGCCAGAGGTCAGCAATCTCAGTGAGGTCACACAGACGGGCACACCCAGCACCCTGGCCCCTGTGCCTCTCCTTCACGTTTGTCTCTGCTCCAAGCTGCTCTCCTGGGTCATCACGGGCGATCTCTAGGCGCGTGCTTGGTTCTTGCAGAAGTGGTGTCTGGCTGTGGTCAGTGTGGGCTCTCAGGACTTCCATGTTTTTGGCTCCCATCAATATTGGGCAGTGTGGTGTATGTTTGTTTTGGAGTGGTAGATCCGGGTGGATTTTGGCTTTGCCAACTCGTTTAATACCTGTTTCTCCTGTTTCTGTATCGGGTGTTCTCTGGTTAGAAGGGGGATGACGGTGTGGTGGAACGGCTTCTGGCTGTTGAGCCCCTGCTGAGAGCTGTTTGGCGTGCACAGCTCCGTTTCGGCACAATCTCATGAGCAGCCCTGGGCAGTGCAGAAAGCGAGGCCCAGGTGAGGCTGTCGGACACAGGAGGGCCCTGACCTGTGTGCTTTCAGCCTCTGAGCCGCCCCTCTCCTGACTGCTTACCAAGCTGTATCGATACTGAAATCTGAGCATTGAAAAGTCACCAGGGGAATGCCGTTTCCGGGGATCTTACTGTGAACCTTCTGTTAAAGGTTGGATGTCGAATAATGAATTGCCTTTGAATGCAGGTACCAAACGGGCTCCCTGGGATAACTCATATCCATAGAAACGTTTTAAAATAATGTTCCCAACTAGCTATCCTTTACATGCTTTCTACTCAGAGGTGCTCTGCTCTCCTGTGCGCTTTAGTGATATGCCGTGTTTGCTTTGCATGCACTTGGGTTTTCAGAAGAAAACCGTGTTTGCAGGTACACTTGGAGCACGACATTCTTCTTCCTATTAGTGTAGATGCTCCATGAGAGGAGATAATGCTCATGCATTTCTGTGTGTTTTGTGGGGAATAAAAGTAGCCGCCGGCTCTAGCAAACCTAGAAGATGCCCAAAAGGTGATACACGTGAAAATATGCGGCCACTGCCATAAACCGCCTTGTATTATGTGTGGCAAAGTGCTGTGTGTGCGCTGTCTATGGAGAAAATGAGTCTTCCCTATTTTCCCAAGAGGTAACACTTGAATAGACTTCAGAAGTTGTCTTATCTGCAAACGGTACCCTCCTTCCATTGTTTTGAGACGTTGTCATAGGAACTCACACATGTCATTGTTTTCTCAGTTAGAACCTCCAGGGTTTGTCATAGTCCCTGTGTGTCATCACAGCGTCTGGTTCCACTTGATTTAAAGCAGGAAGAGGCCAGCCACGTGGCCTCGCTGGTGCTTCCCAAGCACAGGGTCTCATGAGGGCGTGAGCACTTGGTTGGGAGACGTGCTGTTCTTCCTGATAGAAACCCTGTGGTGCCGTTCGCTAGTCTCCTGCGGCGTTTCTTCCACCCTACATGCACCCAGTTTCTGTTGGTTTTTAGTTTATTTATATTTTCCGAGACAGGGTCTTGCTCTGTCACCCAGGCTGGCATGCGGTGGCGTGATCCCTGGCTCAGGCGATCCTCCCCCCTCAGTCACCCGAGCAGCTGGGACCTGGGGCGCGCACCAGCATGCCTGGCTAATTTTTCTTTTCTTTGTTGCAGGGATGGGGGGGTCCTGTTGTGTTGCCCAGGTGTGGCTCTGTTTTCTGGTGAGTGTACAGTGGGTTTTTATGGGGAACCTCTGTATTTGGGTCGGGGGTGTGGCATCCTGGTCAGGAAATGGCCCTCAGGCTTCCTTCCTGCCCAGCCAGGGTCACGAGTAGTGTCTCCACCTGGGCTGGTGTGTGTGTGCTGGCCAGTAGGGCTTAGTCCTGGACTGCAGACTGGTGCTGGTCCATGGTCTGTTAGGGACCGGGGTCATAGCCGGAGGTGAGTGGCGGGCGAAGTGAGCATGACCGCCTGAGCTCTGCCTCCTCTTGGATCAGCGGCAGCATTTAGATTCTCCTAGGCGCTGGGACCCTATTGTAAACGGCATGTGAAGGGATCTCGGAGGTGCTCCTTATGAGGATCCAATGCCTGACCTGAGGTGGAACAGTTGCATTTCAAAACCACCCCTCAGAAAAATTGTCTTCCGCGATACCCATCCCTGGTGCCGAGAAGGCTGGGGTCCTTAACCATCTGGAGGGATGTACCGTGTCAGACTCACTGTGGTCGACGGGCTGTAGGCCAGGTTTCGTGAGGTCACGTGTCGGCTTGTAGGACTTTCTCTGGCAGAGGTGCGAGTGACTTCTGTTCACTGTGAGAGGCTCATCTCAGGGGCTTCATGGCCTGGGGGATGGCAGCCTGTTTGAACTGATCGAGCAATCTCACGCTACCCTTATTTTCTGAAACACCCGTGAGTGACTTTTTCACACGTTCTTTGAAGCGGCGTCATGCCCGTGCTCCTTGGTAATGAGCGAATGCTTTTGTTGACCCCTCATCCCCTTTCCTTGGGGTGTGTTCCGGACTCGGTTCTCACGCGTTCTGCTTCTACGGGAATCTCTGAAGCTGCTGAGTGTAGAAAGCACTGAGGAGGCTGTGCTCCCACCCCCGTGAGCCTTCCAGGCATCGTCCTCTCCCCTCAGCGAGGCGACGTCCATGGCACACCGAGGAGGCTGTGCTCCTGTCCCCCGTAAGCCTTCCAGGCGTCCTCCTCTCCCCTCCAGGGGGACAGGAGGAACCTTTCAAACCCTTCTTAAACTTGTTTCCATGTCTTTGTTTTAACAGATTTCTTTGCATCTTCTCCCTTATCCAGAAGTGAGGGTGTGAACGCTGAGTTATTCCCAGGAGTCAAGAAACCACACACGGCCCAAAGTGACATTTGTTTCCCCGAAATGATTTGTGTGTGTTCACCTTAAAATGCAGCTCAGTAAAACAGGTGTGTGTTTTGAGGAATGACTTGAAATTACCCTGGTAAAGATGTGACAGTTCCATTTCATCCAGTCTGTGCAGGTGTCCACAACCCCCTTCAGTGGTTGCGTGTGAGTTTATGTGACTTGGGGTTTTTTATTTATTTATTTATTTTTTATTTTTTTTGAAGAAAGAAAATCTTGTTGCTGGGGACTTCAGAGGGTGTGCTGGGATTGTGTGGGGCGGACATCGGGGGCTTCAGTGTGTGGCCTCCTTGAAAAGACGTTCAAATTCAGGCTGAGCGTCCCTACTCCAAAATGCTCTGAAACCTGAAACATTCCGAGCTCTCCCTCATATGACACTCGCAGGAAATGCTCTTCGGAGCACTTTGGATTTCAGGCTGGGGATGCTCAACCAGAAAGCGAAATACTGCAAGAGCCTTCTTGCCCCAGGAGCTTGGATGAGGACATGTGGCCTGTGCCGGGCATCCGTGGCGTGCGAGGCAGCCTGGACTCGCTGGACTGGTTTTTGTAGGAGTCACAGAAGGGAAGGAGAGGGTCAAAGTGGCCACGCCTGGCTCCTGAGATAGGGCGGAGCAGAGGGAGGTGGGCGCGGAGGGCAGCAGCGGAGTCCCCAGCGTCCGGGGCTCCTGTCCCTGGTGGAGTTGAGAGCCTCCTCTAGTTGTGGCCTCTGCCCTGTCAGCAGCCACTGAGGCCTGGAGGGAGCTGGGGGCTGAGGGGGAGGAGGAAGGGACAGGCCTGCTTCTGGAGAGGGCTGGCGTCAACCTGTGCTAGCCTCGTGTGCTACTCCTGCGTCCGGGGTGCACGGCCGTGCCTCGTGCCTCGTGCCTCGTGCCTCGTGGCGCAGCGGTTCCCGGGGTGCGCAGCACTCTTGTCTTGCAGTAACGGCTTTGTCTCCAACCCTTGGAGGCAAGTTACCTTTTCCCCCTCCCCCTCCCCCACCCCCCCAGTGAAAAGAGGTAGAGAATCTTACAGAAATGCATTTGCTGGAATGTCTCTTTTCCGATAAATCTGAAAGTATCTCCTAGTGAGTCTCGTGTGTAGAGTAAGGACAGTTCATGCATATCTTAAAGCAGGTACATCTAGCAACGCAGAGCATCCCGGTGCTAGGATGGAGTTTCCCACTAACTCTGGGAGTGGAATCTGTAGAGCCTCGGGTGCTTGCACCATGAGGTTAGCGAGGGTGCAGGTGCACCCACAGCCCTGCCTGTGCCGCGTCCCTTCTGCTATAGAGCGTCTGCCGGGGCCTGCGTGGGTCGCCTGAGCGTTGCTGTTCCCTTTTTCACATGAGCCTTTTTATCGAATACTAGGATAAACTTGACCTCACATACTTGGTGGGGAGAGAGAGAAGTATATCTGGGACCTCTTTAATTCTATGTTGGAAAATAGATTTGGGCAAAATATTTCTGCATATGCGTGCTTGGTGGGCGTGGGGTTCCCTGCCGCACCCTGGGGCACGTTCGCACGCACATTGTGATTTAATCTTGGGTCTATGGCAACAAAACTGTAGAAGTTGGCTATGACTGACTTTCTCAGATCTAGAAACAAACATACAATTGGAATCATCATCTATTGGACTTCTTTGTAAAACCTGATTTGAGCTATCATTTTTGCTTGGTATGTTAACAGTTTCAAACTCAAATGTCACAAGGAGGAATTGTTACCATTTTGTTTTCGTATCAACATATTGCTTCGCCAAGTCTCTTCTCACTAATAGTTATCCTTCCTCTGAATGCGGCGTAATTGTTATAGAATTAAGAAAAAGGTTGGTTGGGCACGCTGGCTTATGCCTGTAATGTAATCGCAGCACTTTGTGAGGCCAAGGAGTTCAAGAGCAGCCTGGACAACAGAGCAAGACACCCCATCTCTCTCACAACAGAAAAATTAGCTGAGTATGGTGGTGCGTGCCTGTGGTCCCTGCTACTCTGGAGTCCGAGGTGGGAAGAACACTTAAGGCTACGGTGAGCTGTGATTGCTCCACTGTACTCCAGTCTTGGTGACAGAGCCAAGACCCTGTCTCAGAAAGGAAAATGTAAAAAAAAGACAAGAAAAAGAAAAATCCAGAAATGTCGTTTTCTTCTTTAATCATCCCAAAAGAGAAATCGGGTTTTTCTAAGGGTGTTAAAGGGTAACTGATAAGATTCTTTCCTTGCATTGTTTCTCCTTTTCAAATATTTCCAGTATTCTGTCCACATCGTCTCTCATCATCTCGTTACAAAGGTGTCTTCGAGGTTAGTGGTGTTTCTGTGTTGCACCTTGGAGAACAGCCGGCATGAAACCTCTTACCACCACCGTGCGCATTGTAGTCCCAATTAAAATCCTCTCCAGAGACGCCTGTGCTGCTTATGAAAGCAGAACTTTGGTTGTGCTAACATGTGCATTCAGCTCATGGTTTTAAGTTTATATCTGAGAGGATGCTGTAGAATTCATTAATCATATGGGATCAGTAATGATGGCAGGTAATTCTGGCTGATGTCTTTTAGAGGGTATTTTTCACTTCAAGTTACAACTTCCTTCGGGATAGTCATTTTGGGATTCATTGAAATGTGTGCTTTATTTCACAGCTCAGATTTTCGTTAGACATTTCATAGCATAGGATTTTGAAAGCAGATTTGGCAAAATCTTTCTAGCGAAATGTCTGACGTCAGAAGGAACAGCACTCAGAATTACTGGTAACTGTGGTCCATTTTCAGGCTGATGATAGAAGTCACTTGAACGGTCAGGGCTGCTGTGTGAGGTGGATGATGGGGTTTTTGAACCCTGACCCTCCTGACACGCCAGCTCTGGCCCTGGCCTTCTCTCCTCTCCACTGGGAGGAGAGAAGGTGCCAGCATCCACCTCACAGGCCATCGTGAGAACCCGGGACTAAGGGTTTGTGTTCCTCTTGCAGGTGGCGCCGCAGATGTGGGGGCCTGACGATATATACACACTGCAGGCTGCCAGTGTCGGGGTAATCCAGTTTTCGTCAAAAGGTGGGATTTGCTTTGCTACCCTGCGGACCAGGTGCAGTGCTGCTGTTGCAGCAGGTGTGTGGATCCTCTTGGGTGGTCCTCAGGTGGACAAGGAGTCACCGATTCCGATTCCCAGGGTTAGATGTGAGCGGGGACCATGGACCTCATGTGTTCAGAGGGGAGAAGTGAAAAAGCTTCCCTTGTAATTCCAGGACCGTCTATCCCAGGAATGCCAAGCCCCACTGGCTTTCACCCGACGCTGTCGTAGGTGACGCCGCATGGAAATGAGGACCCGTGTGCCGCATACCTGAGCCAGTACCCGTCTCCCTCCAGGGCCGTGGCCGAGCCCTCCTGATTTCGCTGGGTTGCCAGCCTGGGGATCTGTAAGCCCAGCGACGCCTGCGGTCTCGGCCCCCACTCCCCGTGGGGACAGGAGAGGTGGCTTCCGGGGGCTGGTGATGAATGCCTGAATGAAGCCGACTTGTGACTGCAGTTCTGTCTAAGGGCCTCCCCGGGTGTTAGATGTCAGTAAATGACACGTGTGTGTGTGGATCTCATGTGATGAGAGAAACAGTGGGGGAAACCAAAGCTTGTGGAGTCTGCAGGTGCTGGACTTGGGGATGTGTGCACCTGTGTACTTGGTGAGGGGCGTGAGGTCTGGAATGAGTGTGCACGTGTGTCACGTTTGTGCGTGTGTGGTGAGTGTATTTAGCAGGTGTGTGTGGAGTGAGCGTGTTCATGCGTGTGTCGTGTATGTTGGAGGGTGTGTGGAGTGTGTACACGCATCACATTTGGTGAGTGTATTTGAGGGTGTGTATGGAGTGCATAGAGGCGTTTGCGTGTATAGTATCGGGTGAAGGGGTGGCATGTGTGGAGTAAGCATGCACACGTGTGTGCTGTGTGTGGGGTTTCTACCTGCTCCTCCCCTGAGCCTGCTCCTGGGCCCTGCTGTCCTGGCAGCTTTACAGTTGGGTGTGTCTTTGATTCCGGAAGATTCTGGAACCCGATTCTGAAACTGTGATCGCAAACTTGCAGCCCTGGGGGACGCTGGCCCGTGGAGCCGGCACGAGGATCTCTGTGCTGGCCTCTCCCTGGGCTGGGCTCCTCTGTCCACAGCAGAGCGTGTCCGATGATTGAGCTGTGCGGGTCTGTGGCTCCCCAGCCTCGAGTCAGCCCTCGGTTCTGGTCCCGCCTCTGTTTTTCTTGCTGAGGGGCTCCGGGAAGTGGTGCCTGGGATGACGTTTTCACCCTGGGGTTGCTTCGCCTGCTGCCCAGGTGCTGGCTGCCTGAGCCCTGCTGCCATCCTGGGTGGTCGGGGCTGGCGCGGGGACATCCCTGAGCACCTGCGGGAAGGCAGGTTTAGGAAGTGCCAGAGGTGAGGGGCTTCCTCCCAGGCTTGATTTTCTGGAAAGTTCTGGGCCTCCTATTTTTCCCTAAGGGAAGTTAGAAACAGAGTTTCTCTTTAGGGGGAACGTCTTTGCAGCGTCTGTTGTTAGAATGTTCTCCAGGTGTGGAATACCCGGGGCCGTGTGTGTTTGGGAACCTCCGTGTCCTGAGCGAATTCAGTAGGGGATGGAGAGAGGCCTCCCTCCTGTCAGCTTGGCCTCTGTTTCCAGCTTGTGAGTTGTGAGGGTTGGCGGCTGCTGGCATCCCAGGGAGAGTCAAACACTGGGTGGCGTGGGATGGGAACGTTCGCTCTGACAAGGTCAGTGGGAAAGCGTCTAAGCAAACGTCGCTGTTCTCCGGGCTCCTCGGGGTCGAGCTTGTTTGGTGGTGGTCAGGGAAAGCTACCCTTGCTCCTGTTCCTCACCATCTGAATGGTGTCCAGGGCTTGTTCCGCCGGAGAGGTGATGCGCGTAGAATGGGGGTCAGGTCGCAGGCTCCGAGGTTGTTTGGAATCTGTCAACGGACTTCCTAAACACACAGGTGCTTGGTAAAGAGATGTTCCTGATTGGCTAAAACATCTCAACAGGACGTGATAGCTGGTGGTGGTTTCAAGACTACCACAATTTTCCTGTTCCTTTTTCAATGCCTGTTGGATAGGGGAGGATTGGCATACTTTTCTTTTCCTGTCTGCGTACTTGACACTTTGTTTATTTGTGTGCTTATGTGGGTGTGCAGTTGACAGGATTTCGAAGCGGTCTCAGCCCTGGGGAGGCTTCAGGGCAGCCTCCGTCAGCGCTGAAGGGAGGCAGGGATTTGGGGGCTACCTCCTCCACAGGACGGACACCAAGGGCCAGAGGTCAGCAATCTCAGTGAGGTCACACAGACGGGCACACCCAGCACCCTGGCCCCTGTGCCTCTCCTTCACGTTTGTCTCTGCTCCAAGCTGCTCTCCTGGGTCATCACGGGCGATCTCTAGGCGCGTGCTTGGTTCTTGCAGAAGTGGTGTCTGGCTGTGGTCAGTGTGGGCTCTCAGGACTTCCATGTTTTTGGCTCCCATCAATATTGGGCAGTGTGGTGTATGTTTGTTTTGGAGTGGTAGATCCGGGTGGATTTTGGCTTTGCCAACTCATTTAATACCTGTTTCTCCTGTTTCTGTATCGGGTGTTCTCTGGTTAGAAGGGGGATGACGGTGTGGTGGAACGGCTTCTGGCTGTTGAGCCCCTGCTGAGAGCTGTTTGGCGTGCACAGATCCGTTTCGGCACAATCTCATGAGCAGCCCTGGGCAGTGCAGAAAGCGAGGCCCAGGTGAGGCTGTCGGACACAGGAGGGCCCTGACCTGTGTGCTTTCAGCCTCTGAGCCGCCCCTCTCCTGACTGCTTACCAAGCTGTATCGATACTGAAATCTGAGCATTGAAAAGTCACCAGGGGAATGCCGTTTCCGGGGATCTTACTGTGAACCTTCTGTTAAAGGTTGGATGTCGAATAATGAATTGCCTTTGAATGCAGGTACCAAACGGGCTCCCTGGGATAACTCATATCCATAGAAACGTTTTAAAATAATGTTCCCAACTAGCTATCCTTTACATGCTTTCTACTCAGAGGTGCTCTGCTCTCCTGTGCGCTTTAGTGATATGCCGTGTTTGCTTTGCATGCACTTGGGTTTTCAGAAGAAAACCGTGTTTGCAGGTACACTTGGAGCACGACATTCTTCTTCCTATTAGTGTAGATGCTCCATGAGAGGAGATAATGCTCATGCATTTCTGTGTGTTTTGTGGGGAATAAAAGTAGCCGCCGGCTCTAGCAAACCTAGAAGATGCCCAAAAGGTGATACACGTGAAAATATGCGGCCACTGCCATAAACCGCCTTGTATTATGTGTGGCAAAGTGCTGTGTGTGCGCTGTCTATGGAGAAAATGAGTCTTCCCTATTTTCCCAAGAGGTAACACTTGAATAGACTTCAGAAGTTGTCTTATCTGCAAACGGTACCCTCCTTCCATTGTTTTGAGACGTTGTCATAGGAACTCACACATGTCATTGTTTTCTCAGTTAGAACCTCCAGGGTTTGTCATAGTCCCTGTGTGTCATCACAGCGTCTGGTTCCACTTGATTTAAAGCAGGAAGAGGCCAGCCACGTGGCCTCGCTGGTGCTTCCCAAGCACAGGGTCTCATGAGGGCGTGAGCACTTGGTTGGGAGACGTGCTGTTCTTCCTGATAGAAACCCTGTGGTGCCGTTCGCTAGTCTCCTGCGGCGTTTCTTCCACCCTACATGCACCCAGTTTCTGTTGGTTTTTAGTTTATTTATATTTTCCGAGACAGGGTCTTGCTCTGTCACCCAGGCTGGCATGCGGTGGCGTGATCCCTGGCTCAGGCGATCCTCCCCCCTCAGTCACCCGAGCAGCTGGGACCTGGGGCGCGCACCAGCATGCCTGGCTAATTTTTCTTTTCTTTGTTGCAGGGATGGGGGGGTCCTGTTGTGTTGCCCAGGTGTGGCTCTGTTTTCTGGTGAGTGTACAGTGGGTTTTTATGGGGAACCTCTGTATTTGGGTCGGGGGTGTGGCATCCTGGTCAGGAAATGGCCCTCAGGCTTCCTTCCTGCCCAGCCAGGGTCACGAGTAGTGTCTCCACCTGGGCTGGTGTGTGTGTGCTGGCCAGTAGGGCTTAGTCCTGGACTGCAGACTGGTGCTGGTCCATGGTCTGTTAGGGACCGGGGTCATAGCCGGAGGTGAGTGGCGGGCGAAGTGAGCATGACCGCCTGAGCTCTGCCTCCTCTTGGATCAGCGGCAGCATTTAGATTCTCCTAGGCGCTGGGACCCTATTGTAAACGGCATGTGAAGGGATCTCGGAGGTGCTCCTTATGAGGATCCAATGCCTGACCTGAGGTGGAACAGTTGCATTTCAAAACCACCCCTCAGAAAAATTGTCTTCCGCGATACCCATCCCTGGTGCCGAGAAGGCTGGGGTCCTTAACCATCTGGAGGGATGTACCGTGTCAGACTCACTGTGGTCGACGGGCTGTAGGCCAGGTTTCGTGAGGTCACGTGTCGGCTTGTAGGACTTTCTCTGGCAGAGGTGCGAGTGACTTCTGTTCACTGTGAGAGGCTCATCTCAGGGGCTTCATGGCCTGGGGGATGGCAGCCTGTTTGAACTGATCGAGCAATCTCACGCTACCCTTATTTTCTGAAACACCCGTGAGTGACTTTTTCACACGTTCTTTGAAGCGGCGTCATGCCCGTGCTCCTTGGTAATGAGCGAATGCTTTTGTTGACCCCTCATCCCCTTTCCTTGGGGTGTGTTCCGGACTCGGTTCTCACGCGTTCTGCTTCTACGGGAATCTCTGAAGCTGCTGAGTGTAGAAAGCACTGAGGAGGCTGTGCTCCCACCCCCGTGAGCCTTCCAGGCATCGTCCTCTCCCCTCAGCGAGGCGACGTCCATGGCACACCGAGGAGGCTGTGCTCCTGTCCCCCGTAAGCCTTCCAGGCGTCCTCCTCTCCCCTCCAGGGGGACAGGAGGAACCTTTCAAACCCTTCTTAAACTTGTTTCCATGTCTTTGTTTTAACAGATTTCTTTGCATCTTCTCCCTTATCCAGAAGTGAGGGTGTGAACGCTGAGTTATTCCCAGGAGTCAAGAAACCACACACGGCCCAAAGTGACATTTGTTTCCCCGAAATGATTTGTGTGTGTTCACCTTAAAATGCAGCTCAGTAAAACAGGTGTGTGTTTTGAGGAATGACTTGAAATTACCCTGGTAAAGATGTGACAGTTCCATTTCATCCAGTCTGTGCAGGTGTCCACAACCCCCTTCAGTGGTTGCGTGTGAGTTTATGTGACTTGGGGTTTTTTATTTATTTATTTATTTATTTTTTTGAAGAAAGAAAATCTTGTTGCTGGGGACTTCAGAGGGTGTGCTGGGATTGTGTGGGGCGGACATCGGGGGCTTCAGTGTGTGGCCTCCTTGAAAAGACGTTCAAATTCAGGCTGAGCGTCCCTACTCCAAAATGCTCTGAAACCTGAAACATTCCGAGCTCTCCCTCATATGACACTCGCAGGAAATGCTCTTCGGGGCACTTTGGATTTCAGGCTGGGGATGCTCAACCAGAAAGCGAAATACTGCAAGAGCCTTCTTGCCCCAGGAGCTTGGATGAGGACATGTGGCCTGTGCCGGGCATCCGTGGCGTGCGAGGCAGCCTGGACTCGCTGGACTGGTTTTTGTAGGAGTCACAGAAGGGAAGGAGAGGGTCAAAGTGGCCACGCCTGGCTCCTGAGATAGGGCGGAGCAGAGGGAGGTGGGCGCGGAGGGCAGCAGCGGAGTCCCCAGCGTCCGGGGCTCCTGTCCCTGGTGGAGTTCAGAGCCTCCTCTAGTTGTGGCCTCTGCCCTGTCAGCAGCCACTGAGGCCTGGAGGGAGCTGGGGGCTGAGGGGGAGGAGGAAGGGACAGGCCTGCTTCTGGAGAGGGCTGGCGTCAACCTGTGCTAGCCTCGTGTGCTACTCCTGCGTCCGGGGTGCACGGCCGTGCCTCGTGCCTCGTGCCTCGTGGCGCAGCGGTTCCCGGGGTGCGCAGCACTCTTGTCTTGCAGTAACGGCTTTGTCTCCAACCCTTGGAGGCAAGTTACCTTTTCCCCCTCCCCCCTCCCCCACCCCCCCCAGTGAAAAGAGGTAGAGAATCTTACAGAAATGCATTTGCTGGAATGTCTCTTTTCCGATAAATCTGAAAGTATCTCCTAGTGAGTCTCGTGTGTAGAGTAAGGACAGTTCATGCATATCTTAAAGCAGGTACATCTAGCAACGCAGAGCATCCCGGTGCTAGGATGGAGTTTCCCACTAACTCTGGGAGTGGAATCTGTAGAGCCTCGGGTGCTTGCACCATGAGGTTAGCGAGGGTGCAGGTGCACCCACAGCCCTGCCTGTGCCGCGTCCCTTCTGCTATAGAGCGTCTGCCGGGGCCTGCGTGGGTCGCCTGAGCGTTGCTGTTCCCTTTTTCACATGAGCCTTTTTATCGAATACTAGGATAAACTTGACCTCACATACTTGGTGGGGAGAGAGAGAAGTATATCTGGGACCTCTTTAATTCTATGTTGGAAAATAGATTTGGGCAAAATATTTCTGCATATGCGTGCTTGGTGGGCGTGGGGTTCCCTGCCGCACCCTGGGGCACGTTCGCACGCACATTGTGATTTAATCTTGGGTCTATGGCAACAAAACTGTAGAAGTTGGCTATGACTGACTTTCTCAGATCTAGAAACAAACATACAATTGGAATCATCATCTATTGGACTTCTTTGTAAAACCTGATTTGAGCTATCATTTTTGCTTGGTATGTTAACAGTTTCAAACTCAAATGTCACAAGGAGGAATTGTTACCATTTTGTTTTCGTATCAACATATTGCTTCGCCAAGTCTCTTCTCACTAATAGTTATCCTTCCTCTGAATGCGGCGTAATTGTTATAGAATTAAGAAAAAGGTTGGTTGGGCACGCTGGCTTATGCCTGTAATGTAATCGCAGCACTTTGTGAGGCCAAGGAGTTCAAGAGCAGCCTGGACAACAGAGCAAGACACCCCATCTCTCTCACAACAGAAACATTAGCTGAGTATGGTGGTGCGTGCCTGTGGTCCCTGCTACTCTGGAGTCCGAGGTGGGAAGAACACTTAAGGCTACGGTGAGCTGTGATTGCTCCACTGTACTCCAATCTTGGTGACAGAGCCAAGACCCTGTCTCAGAAAGGAAAATGTAAAAAAAAGACAAGAAAAAGAAAAATCCAGAAATGTCGTTTTCTTCTTTAATCATCCCAAAAGAGAAATCGGTTTTTTCTAAGCGTGTTAAAGGGTAACTGATAAGATTCTTTCCTTGCATTGTTTCTCCTTTTCAAATATTTCCAGTATTCTGTCCACATCGTCTCTCATCATCTCGTTACAAAGGTGTCTTCGAGGTTAGTGGTGTTTCTGTGTTGCACCTTGGAGAACAGCCGGCATGAAACCTCTTACCACCACCGTGCGCATTGTAGTCCCAATTAAAATCCTCTCCAGAGACGCCTGTGCTGCTTATGAAAGCAGAACTTTGGTTGTGCTAACATGTGCATTCAGCTCATGGTTTTAAGTTCATATCTGAGAGGATGCTGTAGAATTCATTAATCATATGGGATCAGTAATGATGGCAGTTAATTCTGGCTGATGTCTTTTAGAGGATATTTTTCACTTCAAGTTACAACTTCCTTCGGGATAGTCATTTTGGGATTCATTGAAATGTGTGCTTTATTTCACAGCTCAGATTTTCGTTAGACATTTCATAGCATAGGATTTTGAAAGCAGATCTGGCAAAATCTTTCTAGCGAAATGTCTGACGTCAGAAGGAACAGCACTCAGAATTACTGGTAACTGTGGTCCATTTTCAGGCTGATGATAGAAGTCACTTGAACGGTCAGGGCTGCTGTGTGAGGTGGATGATGGGGTTTTTGAACCCTGACCCTCCTGACACGCCAGCTCTGGCCCTGGCCCTGGCCTTCTCTCCTCTCCACTGGGAGAAGAGAAGGTGCCAGCATCCACCTCACAGGCCATCGTGAGAACCCGGGACTAAGGGTTTGTGTTCCTCTTGCAGGTGGCGCCGCAGATGTGGGGGCCTGACGATATATACACACTGCAGGCTGCCAGTGTCGGGGTAATCCAGTTTTCGTCAAAAGGTGGGATTTGCTTTGCTACCCTGCGGACCAGGTGCAGTGCTGCTGTTGCAGCAGGTGTGTGGATCCTCTTGGGTGGTCCTCAGGTGGACAAGGAGTCACCGATTCCGATTCCCAGGGTTAGATGTGAGCGGGGACCATGGACCTCATGTGTTCAGAGGGGAGAAGTGAAAAAGCTTCCCTTGTAATTCCAGGACCGTCTATCCCAGGAATGCCAAGCCCCACTGGCTTTCACCCGACGCTGTCGTAGGTGACGCCGCATGGAAATGAGGACCCGTGTGCCGCATACCTGAGCCAGTACCCGTCTCCCTCCAGGGCCGTGGCCGAGCCCTCCTGATTTCGCTGGGTTGCCAGCCTGGGGATCTGTAAGCCCAGCGACGCCTGCGGTCTCGGCCCCCCCTCCCCGTGGGGACAGGAGAGGTGGCTTCCGGGGGCTGGTGATGAATGCCTGAATGAAGCCGACTTGTGACTGCAGTTCTGTCTAAGGGCCTCCCCGGGTGTTAGATGTCAGTAAATGACACGTGTGTGTGTGGATCTCATGTGATGAGAGAAACAGTGGGGGAAACCAAAGCTTGTGGAGTCTGCAGGTGCTGGACTTGGGGATGTGTGCACCTGTGTACTTGGTGAGGGGCGTGAGGTCTGGAATGAGTGTGCACGTGTGTCACGTTTGTGCGTGTGTGGTGAGTGTATTTAGCAGGTGTGTGTGGAGTGAGCGTGTTCATGCGTGTGTCGTGTATGTTGGAGGGTGTGTGGAGTGTGTACACGCATCACATTTGGTGAGTGTATTTGAGGGTGTGTATGGAGTGCATAGAGGCGTTTGCGTGTATAGTATCGGGTGAAGGGGTGGCATGTGTGGAGTAAGCATGCACACGTGTGTGCTGTGTGTGGGGTTTCTACCTGCTCCTCCCCTGAGCCTGCTCCTGGGCCCTGCTGTCCTGGCAGCTTTACAGTTGGGTGTGTCTTTGATTCCGGAAGATTCTGGAACCCGATTCTGAAGCTGTGATCGCAAACTTGCAGCCCTGGGGGACGCTGGCCCGTGGAGCCGGCACGAGGATCTCTGTGCTGGCCTCTCCCTGGGCTGGGCTCCTCTGTCCACAGCAGAGCGTGTCCGATGATTGAGCTGTGCGGGTCTGTGGCTCCCCAGCCTCGAGTCAGCCCTCGGTTCTGGTCCCGCCTCTGTTTTTCTTGCTGAGGGGCTCCGGGAAGTGGTGCCTGGGATGACGTTTTCACCCTGGGGTTGCTTCGCCTGCTGCCCAGGTGCTGGCTGCCTGAGCCCTGCTGCCGTCCTGGGTGGACGGGGCTGGCGCGGGGACATCCCTGAGCACCTGCGGGAAGGCAGGTTTAGGAAGTGCCAGAGGTGAGGGGCTTCCTCCCAGGCTTGATTTTCTGGAAAGTTCTGGGCCTCCTATTTTTCCCTAAGGGAAGTTAGAAACTGAGTTTCTCTTTAGGGGAACGTCTTTGCAGCGTCTGTTGTTAGAATGTTCTCCAGGTGTGGAATACCCGGGGCCGTGTGTGTTTGGGAACCTCCGTGTCCTGAGCGAATTCAGTAGGGGATGGAGAGAGGCCTCCCTCCTGTCAGCTTGGCCTCTGTTTCCAGCTTGTGAGTTGTGAGGGTTGGCGGCTGCTGGCATCCCAGGGAGAGTCAAACACTGGGTGGCGTGGGATGGGAACGTTCGCTCTGACAAGGTCAGTGGGAAAGCGTCTAAGCAAACGTCGCTGTTCTCCGGGCTCCTCGGGGTCGAGCTTGTTTGGTGGTGGTCAGGGAAAGCTACCCTTGTTCCTGTTCCTCACCATCTGAATGGTGTCCAGGGCTTGTTCCGCCGGAGAGGTGATGCGCGTAGAATGGGGGTCAGGTCGCAGGCTCCGAGGTTGTTTGGAATCTGTCAACGGACTTCCTAAACACACAGGTGCTTGGTAAAGAGATGTTCCTGATTGGCTAAAACATCTCAACAGGACGTGATAGCTGGTGGTGGTTTCAAGACTACCACAATTTTCCTGTTCCTTTTTCAATGCCTGTTGGATAGGGGAGGATTGGCATACTTTTCTTTTCCTGTCTGCGTACTTGACACTTTGTTTATTTGTGTGCTTATGTGGGTGTGCAGTTGACAGGATTTCGAAGCGGTCTCAGCCCTGGGGAGGCTTCAGGGCAGCCTCCGTCAGCGCTGAAGGGAGGCAGGGATTTGGGGGCTACCTCCTCCACAGGACGGACACCAAGGGCCAGAGGTCAGCAATCTCAGTGAGGTCACACAGACGGGCACACCCAGCACCCTGGCCCCTGTGCCTCTCCTTCACGTTTGTCTCTGCTCCAAGCTGCTCTCCTGGGTCATCACGGGCGATCTCTAGGCGCGTGCTTGGTTCTTGCAGAAGTGGTGTCTGGCTGTGGTCAGTGTGGGCTCTCAGGACTTCCATGTTTTTGGCTCCCATCAATATTGGGCAGTGTGGTGTATGTTTGTTTTGGAGTGGTAGATCCGGGTGGATTTTGGCTTTGCCAACTCGTTTAATACCTGTTTCTCCTGTTTCTGTATCGGGTGTTCTCTGGTTAGAAGGGGGATGACGGTGTGGTGGAACGGCTTCTGGCTGTTGAGCCCCTGCTGAGAGCTGTTTGGCGTGCACAGCTCCGTTTCGGCACAATCTCATGAGCAGCCCTGGGCAGTGCAGAAAGCGAGGCCCAGGTGAGGCTGTCGGACACAGGAGGGCCCTGACCTGTGTGCTTTCAGCCTCTGAGCCGCCCCTCTCCTGACTGCTTACCAAGCTGTATCGATACTGAAATCTGAGCATTGAAAAGTCACCAGGGGAATGCCGTTTCCGGGGATCTTACTGTGAACCTTCTGTTAAAGGTTGGATGTCGAATAATGAATTGCCTTTGAATGCAGGTACCAAACGGGCTCCCTGGGATAACTCATATCCATAGAAACGTTTTAAAATAATGTTCCCAACTAGCTATCCTTTACATGCTTTCTACTCAGAGGTGCTCTGCTCTCCTGTGCGCTTTAGTGATATGCCGTGTTTGCTTTGCATGCACTTGGGTTTTCAGAAGAAAACCGTGTTTGCAGGTACACTTGGAGCACGACATTCTTCTTCCTATTAGTGTAGATGCTCCATGAGAGGAGATAATGCTCATGCATTTCTGTGTGTTTTGTGGGGAATAAAAGTAGCCGCCGGCTCTAGCAAACCTAGAAGATGCCCAAAAGGTGATACACGTGAAAATATGCGGCCACTGCCATAAACCGCCTTGTATTATGTGTGGCAAAGTGCTGTGTGTGCGCTGTCTATGGAGAAAATGAGTCTTCCCTATTTTCCCAAGAGGTAACACTTGAATAGACTTCAGAAGTTGTCTTATCTGCAAACGGTACCCTCCTTCCATTGTTTTGAGACGTTGTCATAGGAACTCACACATGTCATTGTTTTCTCAGTTAGAACCTCCAGGGTTTGTCATAGTCCCTGTGTGTCATCACAGCGTCTGGTTCCACTTGATTTAAAGCAGGAAGAGGCCAGCCACGTGGCCTCGCTGGTGCTTCCCAAGCACAGGGTCTCATGAGGGCGTGAGCACTTGGTTGGGAGACGTGCTGTTCTTCCTGATAGAAACCCTGTGGTGCCGTTCGCTAGTCTCCTGCGGCGTTTCTTCCACCCTACATGCACCCAGTTTCTGTTGGTTTTTAGTTTATTTATATTTTCCGAGACAGGGTCTTGCTCTGTCACCCAGGCTGGCATGCGGTGGCGTGATCCCTGGCTCAGGCGATCCTCCCCCCTCAGTCACCCGAGCAGCTGGGACCTGGGGCGCGCACCAGCATGCCTGGCTAATTTTTCTTTTCTTTGTTGCAGGGATGGGGGGGTCCTGTTGTGTTGCCCAGGTGTGGCTCTGTTTTCTGGTGAGTGTACAGTGGGTTTTTATGGGGAACCTCTGTATTTGGGTCGGGGGTGTGGCATCCTGGTCAGGAAATGGCCCTCAGGCTTCCTTCCTGCCCAGCCAGGGTCACGAGTAGTGTCTCCACCTGGGCTGGTGTGTGTGTGCTGGCCAGTAGGGCTTAGTCCTGGACTGCAGACTGGTGCTGGTCCATGGTCTGTTAGGGACCGGGGTCATAGCCGGAGGTGAGTGGCGGGCGAAGTGAGCATGACCGCCTGAGCTCTGCCTCCTCTTGGATCAGCGGCAGCATTTAGATTCTCCTAGGCGCTGGGACCCTATTGTAAACGGCATGTGAAGGGATCTCGGAGGTGCTCCTTATGAGGATCCAATGCCTGACCTGAGGTGGAACAGTTGCATTTCAAAACCACCCCTCAGAAAAATTGTCTTCCGCGATACCCATCCCTGGTGCCGAGAAGGCTGGGGTCCTTAACCATCTGGAGGGATGTACCGTGTCAGACTCACTGTGGTCGACGGGCTGTAGGCCAGGTTTCGTGAGGTCACGTGTCGGCTTGTAGGACTTTCTCTGGCAGAGGTGCGAGTGACTTCTGTTCACTGTGAGAGGCTCATCTCAGGGGCTTCATGGCCTGGGGGATGGCAGCCTGTTTGAACTGATCGAGCAATCTCACGCTACCCTTATTTTCTGAAACACCCGTGAGTGACTTTTTCACACGTTCTTTGAAGCGGCGTCATGCCCGTGCTCCTTGGTAATGAGCGAATGCTTTTGTTGACCCCTCATCCCCTTTCCTTGGGGTGTGTTCCGGACTCGGTTCTCACGCGTTCTGCTTCTACGGGAATCTCTGAAGCTGCTGAGTGTAGAAAGCACTGAGGAGGCTGTGCTCCCACCCCCGTGAGCCTTCCAGGCATCGTCCTCTCCCCTCAGCGAGGCGACGTCCATGGCACACCGAGGAGGCTGTGCTCCTGTCCCCCGTAAGCCTTCCAGGCGTCCTCCTCTCCCCTCCAGGGGGACAGGAGGAACCTTTCAAACCCTTCTTAAACTTGTTTCCATGTCTTTGTTTTAACAGATTTCTTTGCATCTTCTCCCTTATCCAGAAGTGAGGGTGTGAACGCTGAGTTATTCCCAGGAGTCAAGAAACCACACACGGCCCAAAGTGACATTTGTTTCCCCGAAATGATTTGTGTGTGTTCACCTTAAAATGCAGCTCAGTAAAACAGGTGTGTGTTTTGAGGAATGACTTGAAATTACCCTGGTAAAGATGTGACAGTTCCATTTCATCCAGTCTGTGCAGGTGTCCACAACCCCCTTCAGTGGTTGCGTGTGAGTTTATGTGACTTGGGGTTTTTTATTTATTTATTTATTTTTTATTTTTTTTGAAGAAAGAAAATCTTGTTGCTGGGGACTTCAGAGGGTGTGCTGGGATTGTGTGGGGCGGACATCGGGGGCTTCAGTGTGTGGCCTCCTTGAAAAGACGTTCAAATTCAGGCTGAGCGTCCCTACTCCAAAATGCTCTGAAACCTGAAACATTCCGAGCTCTCCCTCATATGACACTCGCAGGAAATGCTCTTCGGGGCACTTTGGATTTCAGGCTGGGGATGCTCAACCAGAAAGCGAAATACTGCAAGAGCCTTCTTGCCCCAGGAGCTTGGATGAGGACATGTGGCCTGTGCCGGGCATCCGTGGCGTGCGAGGCAGCCTGGACTCGCTGGACTGGTTTTTGTAGGAGTCACAGAAGGGAAGGAGAGGGTCAAAGTGGCCACGCCTGGCTCCTGAGATAGGGCGGAGCAGAGGGAGGTGGGCGCGGAGGGCAGCAGCGGAGTCCCCAGCGTCCGGGGCTCCTGTCCCTGGTGGAGTTGAGAGCCTCCTCTAGTTGTGGCCTCTGCCCTGTCAGCAGCCACTGAGGCCTGGAGGGAGCTGGGGGCTGAGGGGGAGGAGGAAGGGACAGGCCTGCTTCTGGAGAGGGCTGGCGTCAACCTGTGCTAGCCTCGTGTGCTACTCCTGCGTCCGGGGTGCACGGCCGTGCCTCGTGCCTCGTGCCTCGTGGCGCAGCGGTTCCCGGGGTGCGCAGCACTCTTGTCTTGCAGTAACGGCTTTGTCTCCAACCCTTGGAGGCAAGTTACCTTTTCCCCCTCCCCCCTCCCCCACCCCCCCCAGTGAAAAGAGGTAGAGAATCTTACAGAAATGCATTTGCTGGAATGTCTCTTTTCCGATAAATCTGAAAGTATCTCCTAGTGAGTCTCGTGTGTAGAGTAAGGACAGTTCATGCATATCTTAAAGCAGGTACATCTAGCAACGCAGAGCATCCCGGTGCTAGGATGGAGTTTCCCACTAACTCTGGGAGTGGAATCTGTAGAGCCTCGGGTGCTTGCACCATGAGGTTAGCGAGGGTGCAGGTGCACCCACAGCCCTGCCTGTGCCGCGTCCCTTCTGCTATAGAGCGTCTGCCGGGGCCTGCGTGGGTCGCCTGAGCGTTGCTGTTCCCTTTTTCACATGAGCCTTTTTATCGAATACTAGGATAAACTTGACCTCACATACTTGGTGGGGAGAGAGAGAAGTATATCTGGGACCTCTTTAATTCTATGTTGGAAAATAGATTTGGGCAAAATATTTCTGCATATGCGTGCTTGGTGGGCGTGGGGTTCCCTGCCGCACCCTGGGGCACGTTCGCACGCACATTGTGATTTAATCTTGGGTCTATGGCAACAAAACTGTAGAAGTTGGCTATGACTGACTTTCTCAGATCTAGAAACAAACATACAATTGGAATCATCATCTATTGGACTTCTTTGTAAAACCTGATTTGAGCTATCATTTTTGCTTGGTATGTTAACAGTTTCAAACTCAAATGTCACAAGGAGGAATTGTTACCATTTTGTTTTCGTATCAACATATTGCTTCGCCAAGTCTCTTCTCACTAATAGTTATCCTTCCTCTGAATGCGGCGTAATTGTTATAGAATTAAGAAAAAGGTTGGTTGGGCACGCTGGCTTATGCCTGTAATGTAATCGCAGCACTTTGTGAGGCCAAGGAGTTCAAGAGCAGCCTGGACAACAGAGCAAGACACCCCATCTCTCTCACAACAGAAAAATTAGCTGAGTATGGTGGTGCGTGCCTGTGGTCCCTGCTACTCTGGAGTCCGAGGTGGGAAGAACACTTAAGGCTACGGTGAGCTGTGATTGCTCCACTGTACTCCAGTCTTGGTGACAGAGCCAAGACCCTGTCTCAGAAAGGAAAATGTAAAAAAAGACAAGAAAAAGAAAAATCCAGAAATGTCGTTTTCTTCTTTAATCATCCCAAAAGAGAAATCGGTTTTTTCTAAGCGTGTTAAAGGGTAACTGATAAGATTCTTTCCTTGCATTGTTTCTCCTTTTCAAATATTTCCAGTATTCTGTCCACATCGTCTCTCATCATCTCGTTACAAAGGTGTCTTCGAGGTTAGTGGTGTTTCTGTGTTGCACCTTGGAGAACAGCCGGCATGAAACCTCTTACCACCACCGTGCGCATTGTAGTCCCAATTAAAATCCTCTCCAGAGACGCCTGTGCTGCTTATGAAAGCAGAACTTTGGTTGTGCTAACATGTGCATTCAGCTCATGGTTTTAAGTTTATATCTGAGAGGATGCTGTAGAATTCATTAATCATATGGGATCAGTAATGATGGCAGGTAATTCTGGCTGATGTCTTTTAGAGGGTATTTTTCACTTCAAGTTACAACTTCCTTCGGGATAGTCATTTTGGGATTCATTGAAATGTGTGCTTTATTTCACAGCTCAGATTTTCGTTAGACATTTCATAGCATAGGATTTTGAAAGCAGATCTGGCAAAATCTTTCTAGCGAAATGTCTGACGTCAGAAGGAACAGCACTCAGAATTACTGGTAACTGTGGTCCATTTTCAGGCTGATGATAGAAGTCACTTGAACGGTCAGGGCTGCTGTGTGAGGTGGATGATGGGGTTTTTGAACCCTGACCCTCCTGACACGCCAGCTCTGGCCCTGGCCTTCTCTCCTCTCCACTGGGAGGAGAGAAGGTGCCAGCATCCACCTCACAGGCCATCGTGAGAACCCGGGACTAAGGGTTTGTGTTCCTCTTGCAGGTGGCGCCGCAGATGTGGGGGCCTGACGATATATACACACTGCAGGCTGCCAGTGTCGGGGTAATCCAGTTTTCGTCAAAAGGTGGGATTTGCTTTGCTACCCTGCGGACCAGGTGCAGTGCTGCTGTTGCAGCAGGTGTGTGGATCCTCTTGGGTGGTCCTCAGGTGGACAAGGAGTCACCGATTCCGATTCCCAGGGTTAGATGTGAGCGGGGACCATGGACCTCATGTGTTCAGAGGGGAGAAGTGAAAAAGCTTCCCTTGTAATTCCAGGACCGTCTATCCCAGGAATGCCAAGCCCCACTGGCTTTCACCCGACGCTGTCGTAGGTGACGCCGCATGGAAATGAGGACCCGTGTGCCGCATACCTGAGCCAGTACCCGTCTCCCTCCAGGGCCGTGGCCGAGCCCTCCTGATTTCGCTGGGTTGCCAGCCTGGGGATCTGTAAGCCCAGCGACGCCTGCGGTCTCGGCCCCCCCTCCCCGTGGGGACAGGAGAGGTGGCTTCCGGGGGCTGGTGATGAATGCCTGAATGAAGCCGACTTGTGACTGCAGTTCTCTCTAAGGGCCTCCCCGGGTGTTAGATGTCAGTAAATGACACGTGTGTGTGTGGATCTCATGTGATGAGAGAAACAGTGGGGGAAACCAAAGCTTGTGGAGTCTGCAGGTGCTGGACTTGGGGATGTGTGCACCTGTGTACTTGGTGAGGGGCGTGAGGTCTGGAATGAGTGTGCACGTGTGTCACGTTTGTGCGTGTGTGGTGAGTGTATTTAGCAGGTGTGTGTGGAGTGAGCGTGTTCATGCGTGTGTCGTGTATGTTGGAGGGTGTGTGGAGTGTGTACACGCATCACATTTGGTGAGTGTATTTGAGGGTGTGTATGGAGTGCATAGAGGCGTTTGCGTGTATAGTATCGGGTGAAGGGGTGGCATGTGTGGAGTAAGCATGCACACGTGTGTGCTGTGTGTGGGGTTTCTACCTGCTCCTCCCCTGAGCCTGCTCCTGGGCCCTGCTGTCCTGGCAGCTTTACAGTTGGGTGTGTCTTTGATTCCGGAAGATTCTGGAACCCGATTCTGAAGCTGTGATCGCAAACTTGCAGCCCTGGGGGACGCTGGCCCGTGGAGCCGGCACGAGGATCTCTGTGCTGGCCTCTCCCTGGGCTGGGCTCCTCTGTCCACAGCAGAGCGTGTCCGATGATTGAGCTGTGCGGGTCTGTGGCTCCCCAGCCTCGAGTCAGCCCTCGGTTCTGGTCCCGCCTCTGTTTTTCTTGCTGAGGGGCTCCGGGAAGTGGTGCCTGGGATGACGTTTTCACCCTGGGGTTGCTTCGCCTGCTGCCCAGGTGCTGGCTGCCTGAGCCCTGCTGCCGTCCTGGGTGGACGGGGCTGGCGCGGGGACATCCCTGAGCACCTGCGGGAAGGCAGGTTTAGGAAGTGCCAGAGGTGAGGGGCTTCCTCCCAGGCTTGATTTTCTGGAAAGTTCTGGGCCTCCTATTTTTCCCTAAGGGAAGTTAGAAACTGAGTTTCTCTTTAGGGGAACGTCTTTGCAGCGTCTGTTGTTAGAATGTTCTCCAGGTGTGGAATACCCGGGGCCGTGTGTGTTTGGGAACCTCCGTGTCCTGAGCGAATTCAGTAGGGGATGGAGAGAGGCCTCCCTCCTGTCAGCTTGGCCTCTGTTTCCAGCTTGTGAGTTGTGAGGGTTGGCGGCTGCTGGCATCCCAGGGAGAGTCAAACACTGGGTGGCGTGGGATGGGAACGTTCGCTCTGACAAGGTCAGTGGGAAAGCGTCTAAGCAAACGTCGCTGTTCTCCGGGCTCCTCGGGGTCGAGCTTGTTTGGTGGTGGTCAGGGAAAGCTACCCTTGCTCCTGTTCCTCACCATCTGAATGGTGTCCAGGGCTTGTTCCGCCGGAGAGGTGATGCGCGTAGAATGGGGGTCAGGTCGCAGGCTCCGAGGTTGTTTGGAATCTGTCAACGGACTTCCTAAACACACAGGTGCTTGGTAAAGAGATGTTCCTGATTGGCTAAAACATCTCAACAGGACGTGATAGCTGGTGGTGGTTTCAAGACTACCACAATTTTCCTGTTCCTTTTTCAATGCCTGTTGGATAGGGGAGGATTGGCATACTTTTCTTTTCCTGTCTGCGTACTTGACACTTTGTGTGCTTATGTGGGTGTGCAGTTGACAGGATTTCGAAGCGGTCTCAGCCCTGGGGAGGCTTCAGGGCAGCCTCCGTCAGCGCTGAAGGGAGGCAGGGATTTGGGGGCTACCTCCTCCACAGGACGGACACCAAGGGCCAGAGGTCAGCAATCTCAGTGAGGTCACACAGACGGGCACACCCAGCACCCTGGCCCCTGTGCCTCTCCTTCACGTTTGTCTCTGCTCCAAGCTGCTCTCCTGGGTCATCACGGGCGATCTCTAGGCGCGTGCTTGGTTCTTGCAGAAGTGGTGTCTGGCTGTGGTCAGTGTGGGCTCTCAGGACTTCCATGTTTTTGGCTCCCATCAATATTGGGCAGTGTGGTGTATGTTTGTTTTGGAGTGGTAGATCCGGGTGGATTTTGGCTTTGCCAACTCGTTTAATACCTGTTTCTCCTGTTTCTGTATCGGGTGTTCTCTGGTTAGAAGGGGGATGACGGTGTGGTGGAACGGCTTCTGGCTGTTGAGCCCCTGCTGAGAGCTGTTTGGCGTGCACAGCTCCGTTTCGGCACAATCTCATGAGCAGCCCTGGGCAGTGCAGAAAGCGAGGCCCAGGTGAGGCTGTCGGACACAGGAGGGCCCTGACCTGTGTGCTTTCAGCCTCTGAGCCGCCCCTCTCCTGACTGCTTACCAAGCTGTATCGATACTGAAATCTGAGCATTGAAAAGTCACCAGGGGAATGCCGTTTCCGGGGATCTTACTGTGAACCTTCTGTTAAAGGTTGGATGTCGAATAATGAATTGCCTTTGAATGCAGGTACCAAACGGGCTCCCTGGGATAACTCATATCCATAGAAACGTTTTAAAATAATGTTCCCAACTAGCTATCCTTTACATGCTTTCTACTCAGAGGTGCTCTGCTCTCCTGTGCGCTTTAGTGATATGCCGTGTTTGCTTTGCATGCACTTGGGTTTTCAGAAGAAAACCGTGTTTGCAGGTACACTTGGAGCACGACATTCTTCTTCCTATTAGTGTAGATGCTCCATGAGAGGAGATAATGCTCATGCATTTCTGTGTGTTTTGTGGGGAATAAAAGTAGCCGCCGGCTCTAGCAAACCTAGAAGATGCCCAAAAGGTGATACACGTGAAAATATGCGGCCACTGCCATAAACCGCCTTGTATTATGTGTGGCAAAGTGCTGTGTGTGCGCTGTCTATGGAGAAAATGAGTCTTCCCTATTTTCCCAAGAGGTAACACTTGAATAGACTTCAGAAGTTGTCTTATCTGCAAACGGTACCCTCCTTCCATTGTTTTGAGACGTTGTCATAGGAACTCACACATGTCATTGTTTTCTCAGTTAGAACCTCCAGGGTTTGTCATAGTCCCTGTGTGTCATCACAGCGTCTGGTTCCACTTGATTTAAAGCAGGAAGAGGCCAGCCACGTGGCCTCGCTGGTGCTTCCCAAGCACAGGGTCTCATGAGGGCGTGAGCACTTGGTTGGGAGACGTGCTGTTCTTCCTGATAGAAACCCTGTGGTGCCGTTCGCTAGTCTCCTGCGGCGTTTCTTCCACCCTACATGCACCCAGTTTCTGTTGGTTTTTAGTTTATTTATATTTTCCGAGACAGGGTCTTGCTCTGTCACCCAGGCTGGCATGCGGTGGCGTGATCCCTGGCTCAGGCGATCCTCCCCCCTCAGTCACCCGAGCAGCTGGGACCTGGGGCGCGCACCAGCATGCCTGGCTAATTTTTCTTTTCTTTGTTGCAGGGATGGGGGGGTCCTGTTGTGTTGCCCAGGTGTGGCTCTGTTTTCTGGTGAGTGTACAGTGGGTTTTTATGGGGAACCTCTGTATTTGGGTCGGGGGTGTGGCATCCTGGTCAGGAAATGGCCCTCAGGCTTCCTTCCTGCCCAGCCAGGGTCACGAGTAGTGTCTCCACCTGGGCTGGTGTGTGTGTGCTGGCCAGTAGGGCTTAGTCCTGGACTGCAGACTGGTGCTGGTCCATGGTCTGTTAGGGACCGGGGTCATAGCCGGAGGTGAGTGGCGGGCGAAGTGAGCATGACCGCCTGAGCTCTGCCTCCTCTTGGATCAGCGGCAGCATTTAGATTCTCCTAGGCGCTGGGACCCTATTGTAAACGGCATGTGAAGGGATCTCGGAGGTGCTCCTTATGAGGATCCAATGCCTGACCTGAGGTGGAACAGTTGCATTTCAAAACCACCCCTCAGAAAAATTGTCTTCCGCGATACCCATCCCTGGTGCCGAGAAGGCTGGGGTCCTTAACCATCTGGAGGGATGTACCGTGTCAGACTCACTGTGGTCGACGGGCTGTAGGCCAGGTTTCGTGAGGTCACGTGTCGGCTTGTAGGACTTTCTCTGGCAGAGGTGCGAGTGACTTCTGTTCACTGTGAGAGGCTCATCTCAGGGGCTTCATGGCCTGGGGGATGGCAGCCTGTTTGAACTGATCGAGCAATCTCACGCTACCCTTATTTTCTGAAACACCCGTGAGTGACTTTTTCACACGTTCTTTGAAGCGGCGTCATGCCCGTGCTCCTTGGTAATGAGCGAATGCTTTTGTTGACCCCTCATCCCCTTTCCTTGGGGTGTGTTCCGGACTCGGTTCTCACGCGTTCTGCTTCTACGGGAATCTCTGAAGCTGCTGAGTGTAGAAAGCACTGAGGAGGCTGTGCTCCCACCCCCGTGAGCCTTCCAGGCATCGTCCTCTCCCCTCAGCGAGGCGACGTCCATGGCACACCGAGGAGGCTGTGCTCCTGTCCCCCGTAAGCCTTCCAGGCGTCCTCCTCTCCCCTCCAGGGGGACAGGAGGAACCTTTCAAACCCTTCTTAAACTTGTTTCCATGTCTTTGTTTTAACAGATTTCTTTGCATCTTCTCCCTTATCCAGAAGTGAGGGTGTGAACGCTGAGTTATTCCCAGGAGTCAAGAAACCACACACGGCCCAAAGTGACATTTGTTTCCCCGAAATGATTTGTGTGTGTTCACCTTAAAATGCAGCTCAGTAAAACAGGTGTGTGTTTTGAGGAATGACTTGAAATTACCCTGGTAAAGATGTGACAGTTCCATTTCATCCAGTCTGTGCAGGTGTCCACAACCCCCTTCAGTGGTTGCGTGTGAGTTTATGTGACTTGGGGTTTTTTATTTATTTATTTATTTTTTATTTTTTTTGAAGAAAGAAAATCTTGTTGCTGGGGACTTCAGAGGGTGTGCTGGGATTGTGTGGGGCGGACATCGGGGGCTTCAGTGTGTGGCCTCCTTGAAAAGACGTTCAAATTCAGGCTGAGCGTCCCTACTCCAAAATGCTCTGAAACCTGAAACATTCCGAGCTCTCCCTCATATGACACTCGCAGGAAATGCTCTTCGGAGCACTTTGGATTTCAGGCTGGGGATGCTCAACCAGAAAGCGAAATACTGCAAGAGCCTTCTTGCCCCAGGAGCTTGGATGAGGACATGTGGCCTGTGCCGGGCATCCGTGGCGTGCGAGGCAGCCTGGACTCGCTGGACTGGTTTTTGTAGGAGTCACAGAAGGGAAGGAGAGGGTCAAAGTGGCCACGCCTGGCTCCTGAGATAGGGCGGAGCAGAGGGAGGTGGGCGCGGAGGGCAGCAGCGGAGTCCCCAGCGTCCGGGGCTCCTGTCCCTGGTGGAGTTCAGAGCCTCCTCTAGTTGTGGCCTCTGCCCTGTCAGCAGCCACTGAGGCCTGGAGGGAGCTGGGGGCTGAGGGGGAGGAGGAAGGGACAGGCCTGCTTCTGGAGAGGGCTGGCGTCAACCTGTGCTAGCCTCGTGTGCTACTCCTGCGTCCGGGGTGCACGGCCGTGCCTCGTGCCTCGTGCCT
>NW_027328265.1:0-40116 GCF_047675955.1 Chlorocebus sabaeus | reverse complement strand
AAAGGGAAAGACGTCACTCTGTGAGATGAATTCACAGAACACAAAGCAGTTTCTCAGAAAACTTCTTTCCAGTTTTTAACGGAAGATATTTTCTTTTTCACCATAGCCCTCTATGGACTTCCAAATATCACTTTGCAAATTAAACAAGAACAGCCTTAGCAAAAGGCTTCTTGAAGGGAAAGATGTAACTCTGTGAGACGAATTAACAGAACATAAAGCAGTTTCGCAGAAAGCTTCTTTCCAGGTTTTAAAGGAAGATATTTCCTTTTTCACCATAGCCCTCTATGGTCTTCCAAATATCACTTTGCCAATTCCACAAGAACAGCCGTACCGAAAGGCTTCTTGAAGGGAAAGATGTAACTCTGTGAGATGAATTAACAGAACACAAAGCAGTTTCTCAGAAAGCTAATTCCAGATTTTAACGGAAGATATTTCCTTTTTCACCATAGCTCTCTATGGGCTTCCAAATATCACTTTTCCAATACCACAAGAACAGCCTTAGCGAAAGGCTTCTTGAAGGAAAGATGTAACTCTGTGAGATGAATTAACAGAACACAAAGCAGTTTCTCAGAAAGCTTCTTTCTAGTATTCAATGAAGATATTTCCTTTTTCACCATATCCCTCCATGGGCTTCCAAATATCACTTTGCCAATTCCACAAGAACAGCCTTAGCAAAAGGCTTCTTGAAGGGAAAGCTGTAACTCTGTGAGATGAATTAACAGAACACAAAGCAGTTTCTCACAAAAATTCTTTCCAGTTTTTTACGGAAGATATTTCCTTTTTTACCATAGTCTTCTATGGGCTTCCATATATCACTTTGCCCATTACACAAGAACAGCCTTAGTGAAAGGCTCCTTGAAGGGAAAGATGTAACTCTGTGAGATGAATTAACAGAACACAAAGCAGTTTCTCCGAAAGCTTCTTTCGAGTTTTTAGCGAAAGATATTTCCTTTTTCACCATAGCCCTCTATGGGCTTCCAACCATCACTTTGCCAATTCCACAAGAACAGCCTTAGCGAAAGGCTTCTTGAAGGGAAAGATGTAACTCTGTGAGATGAATTAACAGAACACAAAGCAGTTTCTCAGAAAGCTTCTTTCCACTTTTTAACAGAAGATATTTCCTTTTTCACCATAGCCCTCTATGGGCTACCAAATATCACTTTGCCAATTCCCCAAGAACAGCCTTAGCAAAAGGCTTCTTGAAGTGACAGATGTAACTCTGTGAGATCAATTAACAGAACACAAAGCAGTTGCTCAGAAATCTTCTTTCCAGTTTTTAACGGAAGATATTTCCTTTTTCACCATAGCCCTCTATGGGCTTCCAAATATAACTTTGCCAAATCCAAAAGAACAGCCTTAGTGAAAGCCTTCCTGAAAGGAAAGATGTAACTCGGGGAGATCAATTAACAGAACACGAAGCAGTTTCTCAGAAAGATTCTTTCCAGTTTTTAACGGAAGATATTTCCTTTTTCACCATAGCCCTCTTTGGGCTTCCAAATATCACTTTTCCAATTCTACAAGAACAGCCTTAGGGAAAGATTTCTTAAATGAAAAGATGTACCTCTGTGAGATGAATTAACAGAACACAAAGCAGTTTCTCAGAAAGCTTCTTTCCAGTTTTCAATGGGAGATAATTACTTTTTCACCATAGCCATCTACGGGCCTCCAAATATAACTTTGCCAATTCCACAAGAACAGCCTTAGCGAAAGGCTTCATGAAGCGAAATATGTAACTCTTTGAGATGAATTAACAGAACACAAAGCAGTTTCTCAGAAAGCTTCTTTCGAGTTTTTAATGGAAGATATTTCCTTTTTCACCATAGCCCTCTATGGGCTTCCAAACATCACTTTGCCAGTTCCACAAGAACAGTCTTAGCGAAAGGCTTCTTGAAGGGAAAGATGTAACTCTGTGAGATGAATTAAGAGAACACAAAGCAGTTTCTCAGAAAGCTTCTTTCCAGTTTTTAACGGAAGATATGTCCTTTTTCACCATAGCCCTCTATGGGCTTTTAAATATCATTTTGCAAATTCCACAAGAACAGTCTTAGCGAAAGGCTTCTTTGAAGGGAAAGATGTAACTCTTTGACATGAATTAACAGAACAGAAAGCAGTTTCTCAGAAAGCTTCTTTCCAGTTTTCAACGGGAGATAATTCCTTTTTCACCATAGCCATCTATGGGCCTCCAAATATCACTTTTCCAATTCCACAGGAACAGGCTTAGTGAAAGGCTTCTTGAAGGGAAAGATTGAACTCTGTGGGATGAATTAACAGTATGGGCTTCCAAATATCGCTTTGCCAATTCCACAAGAACAGTCTTACCGAAAGGCTTCTTGAAGGGAAAGGTGTAACTCTGTGAGATGAAATGACAGAACACAAAGCAGTTTCTCAGAAAGCTTCTTTCCAGTTTTCAACGGGAGATAATTCCTTTTTCACCATAGCCATCTATGGGCCTCCAAATATCACTTTTCCAATTCCACAAGAACAGCCTTAGCGAAAGGCTTCTTGAAGGGAAAGATGGAACTCTGTGAGATGAATTAACAGAACACAAAGTAGTTTCTCAGAAAGCTTCTTTCCAGTTATTAACGGAAGATATGTCCTTTTTCAAGAAAGCCGTCTATGGGCTTCTAAATATCACTTTGCAAATTCCACAAGAAAAGTCTTAGCGAAAGGCTTCTTGAAGGGAAAGATGTAACTCCGTGACATGAATTAGCAGAACACAAAGCAGTTTCTCAGAAAGCTTCTTTCCAGTTTTAACGGAAGATATGTCCTTTTTCACCATAGACCTCTATGGGCTTCCAAATATCACTTTGCCAATTCCACAAGAACAGCCGTACCGAAAGGCTTCTTGAAGGGAAAGATGTAACTCTGTGAGATGAATTAACAGAACACAAAGCAGTTTCTCAGAAAGCTTCTTTCCAGTGTTTAACGAAAGATATTTCTTTTTTCTCCATAGCCCTCTATGGGCTTCCAAATATCACTTTGCAAATTCCACAAGAACAGTCTTAGCGAATGTCTTCTTGAAGTGAAAGATGTAACTCTGTGAGATTAATTAACAGAACACAAAGCAGATTCTCAGAAAGTTTCTATCCAGTTTTTAACGGAAGATATTTCCTTTTTCTCCCTAGCCCTCTATGGGCTTCCAAATATCACTTTGCCAATTCCACAAGAACAGCCTTAGCGAAAGCCTTCCCGAAAGGAAAGATGTAGCTCTGGGAGATGATTTAACAGAACACAAAGCAGTTTCTCAGAAAGCTTCTTTCCAGGTTTTAACGGAAAGTATTTCCTTTTTCACCGTAGCCCTCTATGGGCTCCCAATTACCACTTTTCCAATTCCAGAAGAACAGCCTTGGCGAAAGTCTTCTTGAAGGAAAGATGTAACTGTGTGAGATGAATTAACAAAACACAATGCAGTTTCACAGAAAGCTTCTTTCCAGTTTTTAACGGAAGATATGTCCTTTTTCACCATAGCCCACTATGGGCTTCCAAATATCACTTTGCCAATTCCACAAGAACAGCCTTAGCGAAAGGCTTCCTGAACGGAAAGATGTAACTCTGTGAGATGAATTAACAGAACACAAAGCAGTTGCTCAGAAAGCTTCTTTCCAGTTTTTAACGGAAGATATTTCCTTTATCACCATAGCCCTCTATGGGCTTCCAAATATAACTTTGCCAAATCCAAAAGAACAGCCTTAGTGAAAGCCTTCCTGAAAGGAAAGATGTAACTCTGGGAGATGAATTAACAGAACACGAAGCAGTTTCTCAGAAAGCTTCTTTCCAGTTTTTAACGGAATATATTTCCATTTTCACGATAGCCCTCTTTGGGCTTCCAAATATCACTTTTCCAATTCTACAAGAACAGCCTTACCGAAAGGTTTCTTAAATGGAAAGATGTAACTCCGTGAGATGAATTAACAGAACACAAAGCAGTTTCTCAGAAAGCTTCTTTCCAGTGTTTAACGGAAGATATTTCCTTTTTCACCATAGGCCTCTATGGGTTTCAAATATCACTTTGCCAATACCACAAGAACAGCCTTAGCGAAAGGCTTCTTGAAGGGAAAGATGTAACTCTGTGAGATGAATTAACAGAACACAAAGCAGTTTCTTACAAAACTTCTTTCCAGTTTTTAACAGAAGATATTTCCTTTTTTACCACAGTCTTATATGGGCTTCGAAATATCACTTTGCCCATTCCACAAGAACATTCTTAGTGAAAGGTTTCTTGAAGGGAAAGATGTAACTCTGTGAGATGAATTAACAGAACACAGAGCAGTTTCTCAGAAAGCTTCTTTCCAGGTTTTAAAGGAAGATATTTCCTTTTTCACCATAGCCCTCTAAGGGATTACAAATGTCACTTTGCGCATTCCACAAGAACAGCCTTAGCGAAAGAATTCTTGAAGGGAAAGATGTAACTCTGTGAGATGAATTAACAGAACACAAAGCAGTTGCTCAGAAAGCTTCTTTCCAGTTTTCAACGGGAGATAATTCCTTTTTCACCGTAGCCATCTATGGGCCTCCAAATATCAGTTTGCCAATTCCACAAGAACAGCCTTAGCGAAAGGCTTCTTGAAGGGAAAGATGTAACCCTGTGAGATGAATTAACAGAACACAAAGCAGTTTCTCAGCAAGCTTCTTTCCAGTTTTTAACGGAAGATATGTCTTTTTCACCATAGACCTCTATGGGCTTCCAAACATCACTTTGCCAATTCCACAAGAACAGCCTTAGCGAAAGGCTTCTTGAAGGGAATGATGTAACTCTGAGATGAATTAACAGAACACAAAGCAGTTTTTCAGAAAGCTTCTTTCCAGGTTTGAAGGGAAGATATTTCCTTTTTCACCATAGCCCTCTAGGGGCTTCCAAATATCACTTTGCAAATGACACAAGAACAGCCTTAGCGAAAGGCTTCTTGAAAGGAAAGATGTAACTCTGGGAGATGAATTAACAGAACACAAAGCAGTTTCTCAGAAAGCTTCTTTCCAGTTTTAAAGGGAAGATATTGCCTTTTTCACCATGGCCCTCTATGGGCTTCGAGATATCACTTTGCGAATTCCACAAGAACAGCCTTAGGAAAAGGCTTCTTGAAGGGAAAGCTGTAATACTGTGAGATGAATTAACAGAACACAAAGCACTTTCTCAGAAAGCTTCTTTCCAGTTTTTAACTGGAGATATTTCTTTTTTCCCAAAGCCCTCTATGGGCTTCTAAATAGCACTTTTCCAATTCCACAAGAACAGCCTTAGCGAAAGGCTTCTTGAAAGGAAAGATGTAACTCTGTGACAGGAATTAACAGAACACAGAGCAGTTTCTCAGAAAGCTTCTTTCCAGGTTTTAAAGGAAGATATTTCCTTTTTCACCATAGACCTCTATGGGCTTCCAAATATCCCTTTGCCAATTCCAAAAGAACAGCCTTAGAGAAAGGCTTCCTGAAGGAAAAGATGTAACTCTGTCAGATGAATTAAAAGAACAAAAAACAGTTTCTCAGAAAGCTTCTTTCCAGTTTTTAACGGAAGATATTTCCTTTTTCACCTTAGTCCTCTATGGACTTCCAAATATCACTTTGGGAATTCCACGAGAACAGCCGTAGCGAAAGGCTTCTTGAAGGGAAAGATGTAACTCTGTGAGATGAATTAACAGAACACAAAACAGTTGCTCAGAAAGCTTCTTTCCAGTTTTCAACGGGAGATAATTCCTTTTTCACCGTAGCCATCTATGGGCCTCCAAATATCACTTTGCCAATTCCACAAGAACAGCCTTAGCGAAAGGCTTCTTGAAGGGAAAGATGTAACCCTGTGAGATGAATAAACAGAACACAAAGCAGTTTCTCAGAAAGCTTCTTTCCAGTTTTTAACGGAAGATATGTCCTTTTTCACCATATACCTCTATGGGCTTCCAAATATCACTTTGCCAATTCCACAAGAACAGCCTTAGCGAAAGGCTTCTTGAAGGGAAAGATGTAACTCTGTGATATGAATTAGCAGAACACAAAGTAGTTTCTCAGAAAGCTTCTTTCCAGTTATTAAGGGAAGATATGTCCTTTTTCACGAAAGCCCTCTATGGGCTTCTAAATATCACTTTGCAAATTCCTCAATAAAAGTCTTAGCGAAAGGCTTTTTGAAGGGAAAGATGTAACTCTGTGAGATGAATTAACAGAACACAAAACAGTTTCTCAGAAATCTTCTTTCCAGTTTTTAACGGAAGTTATGTCCTTTTTCACCATAGCCCTCTAAGGGCTTCTAAATATCACTTTGCAAATTTCACAAGAACAGTCTTAGCAAAAGGCTTCTTGAAGAGAAATATGTAACTCTGTGAGATTAATAAACAGAACACAAAGAAGTTTCTCAGAAAGTTTCTTTCCAGTGTTTAAGGGAAGATATTTCCTTTTTCTCCATAGCCCTCTATGGGCTTCCAAATATCACTTTGCCAATTAAACAAGAACAGCCTTAGCGAAAGCCTTCCTGAAAGCGAAGATGTAACTCTGGGAGATGAATTAACAGAACACAAAGCAGTTTCTCAGAAAGCTTCTTTCCAGTTTTAAATGGAAGATATGTCCTTTTTCACCATATCCCTCTATGGGCTTCCATATATAACTTTGCCAAATCCAAAAGAACAGCCTTAGTGAAAGCCTTCCTGAAAGGAAAGATGTAACTCTGTGAGATGAATTAACAGAACACGAAGCAGTTTCTCAGAAAGCTTCTTTCCAGTTTTTAACGGAAGATATTTCCTTTTTCACCATAGGCCTCTATGGGCTTCGAAATATCACTTTTCCAATTCTACAAGAACAGCCTTAGCGAAAGGTTTCTTTAATGGAAAGATGCAACTCTGGAAGATGAATTAACAGAACACAAAGCAGTTTCTCAGAAATCTTCTTTCCAGTTTTAACGGAAGATATTTCCTTTTTCTCCATAGCCCTCTATGCTCTTCTAAGTATCACTTTGCCAATTCCACAAGAACAGTCTTAGCGAAAGGCTTCTTGAAAGGAAAGATGTAACTCTGTGAGATGAATTAAGAGAACACAAAGCAGTTTCTCAGAAAGCTTCTCTCCAGTTTTTAAGGGAAGATATGTCCTTTTTCACCATAGCCCTCTATGCTCTTCTAAGTATCACTTTGCAAATTCCACAAGAACAGTCTTAGCGAAAGGCTTCTTTGAAGGGAAAGATGTAACTCTTTGAGATGATTTAACAGAACACAAAGCAGTTTTTCAGAAAGCTTCTTTCCAGTTTTTACCGAAGTTATGTCCTTTTTCACCATAGCCGTCTAAGGGCTTCTAAATATCACTTTGCAAATTCCACAAGAACAGCCTTAGCGAAAGACTTCTTGAAGGGAAAGATGTAACACTGTGAGATGAATTAACAGAACACAAAG
Organism: Chlorocebus sabaeus; assembly: GCF_047675955.1. Taxonomy (NCBI): domain Eukaryota; kingdom Metazoa; phylum Chordata; class Mammalia; order Primates; family Cercopithecidae; genus Chlorocebus; species Chlorocebus sabaeus. The sequence goes on along the minus strand of NW_027328265.1, from coordinate 32,758 downwards.
CAGTTTCTCAGAAAGCTTATTTCAAGGTTTTAAAGAAGATATTTCCTTTTTCACCGTAGCCCTCTATGGGCTTCTAAATATCACTATGCCAATTCCACAAGAACAGACTTAGCGAAAGGATTCTTGAAGGGAAAGATGTAAGTCTGTGAGATGAATTAAAAGAACACAAAGCAGTTTCTCAGAAAGCTTCTTTCCAGTTTTTAAAGGAAGATATTTCCTTTTTCACCATAGCCCTCTAGGGGCTTCCAAATATCACTTTGCCAATTCCACAAGAACAGCCTTAGCGAAAGGCTTCTTGAAGTGAAATATGTAACTCTGTGAGATGAATTAACAGAACACAAACAGTTTCTCAGAAAGCTTCTTTCCAGTTTTTAACGGAAGATATGTCCTTTTTCACCTTAGCCCTCTAAGGGTTTCTAAATATCACTTTGCCAATTTCACAAGAACAGACTTAGCGAAAGGCTTCTTGAAGGGAAAGATGTAACTCTGTGAGATGAATTAGCAGAACACAAAGCAGTTTCTCAGAAAGCTTCTTTCCAGTTTTAAAGGGAAGATATTGCCTTTTTCACCATGGCCCTCTATGGGCTTCGAGATATCACTTTGCGAATTCCACAAGAACAGCCTTAGGAAAAGGCTTCTTGAAGGGAAAGCTGTAATACTGTGAGATGAATTAACAGAACACAAAGCACTTTCTCAGAAAGCTTCTTTCCAGTTTTTAACTGGAGATATTTCTTTTTTCCCAAAGCCCTCTATGGGCTTCTAAATAGCACTTTTCCAATTCCACAAGAACAGCCTTAGCGAAAGGCTTCTTCAAAGGAAAGATGTAACTCTGTGAGATGAATTAACAGAACACAAAGCAGTTTCCCAGAATGCTTCTTTCCAGTTTTTAACGAAAGATATTTCCATTTCACCATAACCCTCTATGGGCTTCCAAATATCCCTTTGCCAATTCCACAAGAACAGCCTTACCGAGAGGCTTCTTGAAAGGAAAGATGTAACTCTGTGAGATGAATTAACAGAACACAGAGCAGTTTCACAGAAAGCTTCTTTCCAGTTTTAAACGAGAGATACTTCCTTTTTCTCCATAGCCCTCTATGGGCTTCCAAATATCACTATGCAAATTCCACAAGAACAGCCATAGCGAAAGGATTTTTGAAGGGAAAGATGAAACTCTGTGAGATGCATTAACAGAACACAAAGCAGTTTCTCAGAAAGATTCTTTCCAGTTTTTAACGGAAGGTATTTCCTTTTTCACCATAGCCCTCTATGGGCTTCCAAATATCCCTTTGCCAATTCCACAAGAACAGCCTTAGCGAAAGGCTTCTTGAAGAGAAAGTTGTAACTCTCTGAGATGAATTAACAGAACACAGAGCTGTTTCTCAGAAAGCTTCTTTCCAGTTTCGAACGGAAGATATTTCCTTTTTCACCATAGCCCTCTATGGGCTTCCAAATATCCCTTTGCCAATTACAACAGAACAGCCTTAGCGAAAGGGTTCTTGAAGGGAAAGATCTAACTCTGTGAGATGAATTAACAGAACACAGAGCAGTTTCTCAGAAAGCTTCTTTCCAGTTTCGAACGGAAGATATTTCCTTTTTCACCATAGCCCTCTATGGGCTTCCAAATATCCCTTTGCCGATTCCACAAGAACAGCCTTAGCGAAAGGCTTCATGAAGGGAAAGATGTAACTCTGTGAGATGAATTAACAGAACACAGAGCAGTTTCTCAGAAAGTTTCTTTCCAGTTTCGAACGGAAGATATTTCCTTTTTCACCATAGCCCTCTTTGGGCTTACAAATATCACATTTCCAATTCCAAAAGAACCCCCTTAGCGAAAGGCTTCTTGAAGGGAAAGATGTAACTCTGTGAGATGAATTAACAGAACACAAAGCAGTTTCTCAGAAAGCTTCTTTCCAGTATTGAACGGAAGATATTTCCTTTTTCACCATAGCCCTCTATGGGCTTCCAAATATCCCTTTGCCAATTCCAGCAGAACAGCCTTAGCGAAAGGCTTCTTGAAGGGAAAGATGTAACTCTGTGAGATGAATTAACAGAACACAGAGCAGTTTCTCAGAAAGCTTCTTTCCAGTTTTGAACGGAAGAAATTTTTTTTCAAAATAGCCCTCTAGGGGCCTCCGAATATCTCTTTGCCAATTCCACAAGAACAGCCTTAGTGAAAAAGTTGTTGAAGGGAATGATGTAACTCTGTGAGATGAATAAACAGAACACAGAGCAGTTTCTCAGAAAGCTTCTTTCCAGTTTTGAACGGAAGATATTTCCTTTTTCACCATAGCCCTCTATGGGCTTCCAAATATCCCTTTGCCAATTCCACCAGAACAGCCTTAGCGAAAGCCTTCTTGAAGGAAAAGATGTAACTCTGTGACATGAATTAACAGAACACAGAGCGGTTTCTCAGAAAGGTTATTTCCAGTTTCGAACGGTAGATATTTCCTTTTTCACCATAGCCCTCTTTGGGCTTACAAATATCACATTTCCAATTCCACAAGAACCCCCTTAGCGAAAGGCTTCTTGAAGGGAAAGATGTAACTCTGTGAGATGAATTAACAGAACACAAAGCAGTTTCTCAGAAAGCTTCTTTCCAGTTTTTAACGGAAGATATGTCCTTTTTCACCATAGCCTTCTATGGGCTTCCAAATATCGCTTTGCAAATTCCACAAGAAGTGTCTTAGCGAAAGGCTTCTTGAAGGGAAAGATGTAACACTGGGAAATGAATTAACAGAACCAAAAGCAGTTTCTCAGAAAGTTTCTTTCCAATTTTTAACGGAAGATATTTCCTTTTTCACCATAGCCCTCTATGTACTTCCAAATATCACTTTGCCAATTCCACAAGAACAGCCTTAGCGAAAGGCGTCTTGAAGGGAAAGCTGTGACTCTCTGAGACGAATTAACAGAACACAAAGGAGTTTCTCAGAAACCTTCCTTCCAGGTTTTAACGTAAGATATGTCGTTTTTCACCGTAGCCCTCTATGGGCTTCCAAATATCACTTTGCCAATTCCAAAAGAAGAGCCTTAGAGAAAGGCTTCTTTAAGGGAAAGATGTAACACTCTGAGATGAAATAACAGAACACAAAGCAGTTTCTCAGAAAGCTTCTTTCCAGTTTTTAACGGAAGGTAATTCCTTTTTCACAGTAGCCTTCTATGGGCTTCCAAATATCACTTTGCCAATTCCATTAGAAGAGCCTTAGAGAAAGGCTTCTTGAAGGGAACGATGTAACTCTGTGAGATGAATTAACAGAACGCAAAGCAGTTTCACAGAAAGCTTCTTTCCAGTTTTTAAGAGAAGATATTGCCTCTTTCGCCATAGCCCTCTATGGGCTTTCAAATATCATTTTGCAAATTCCACAAGAAGAGTCTTAGCGAAAGGCTCCTTAAAGGGAAAGACGTCACTCTGTGAGATGAATTCACAGAACACAAAGCAGTTTCTCAGAAAACTTCTTTCCAGTTTTTAACGGAGGATATTTTCTTTTTCACCACAGCCCTCTATGGACTTCCAAATATCACTTTGCAAATTAAACAAGAACAGCCTTAGCAAAAGGCTTCTTGAAGGGAAAGATGTAACTCTGTGAGACGAATTAACAGAACATAAAGCAGTTTCGCAGAAAGCTTCTTTCCAGGTTTTAAAGGAAGATATTTCCTTTTTCACCATAGCCCTCTATGGGCTTCCAAATATCACTTTGCCAATTCCACAAGAACAGCCGTACCGAAAGGCTTCTTGAAGGGAAAGATGTAACTCTGTTAGATGAATTAACAGAACACAAAGCAGTTTCTCAGAAAGCTTATTTCTAGTATTCAATGAAGATATTTCCTTTTACACCATATCCCTCCATGGGCTTCCAAATATCACTTTGCCAATTCCACAAGAACAGCCTTAGCGAAAGGCTTCTTGAAGGGAAAGCTGTAACTCTGTGAGATGAATTAACAGAACACAAAGCAGTTTCTCACAAAACTTCTTTCCAGTTTTTTACGGAAGATATTTCCTTTTTTACCATAGTCTTCTATGGGCTTCCATATATCACTTTGCCCATTACACAAGAACAGCCTTAGTGAAAGGCTCCTTGAAGGGAAAGATGTAACTCTGTGAGATGAATTAACAGAACAAAAAGCAGTTTCTCCGAAAGCTTCTTTCGAGTTTTTAGCGGAAGATATTTCCTTTTTCACCGTAGCCCTCTTTGGGCTTCCAAAGATCACTTTGCCAATTCCACAAGAACCCCCTTAGTGAAAGGCTTCTTGAAGGGAAAGATGTAACTCTGTGAGATGAATTAGGAGAACACAAAGCAGTTTCTCAGAAAGCTTCTTTCCAGTTTTTAACGGAAGATATGTCCTTTTTCACCATAGCCCTCTATGGGCTTCCAAATATCACTTTGCAAATTCCACAAGAAGAGTCTTAGCGAAAGGCTTCTTTGAAGGGAAAGATGTAACTCTTTGAGATGATTTAACTGAACACAAAGCAGTTTCTCAGAAAGTTTCTTTCCAGTTTTTACCGGAAGATATTTCCTTTTTCACCATAGCCCTCTATGGGCTTCCAAACATCAGTTTGCCAATTCCACAAGAACAGCCTTAGCGAACGACTTCTTGAAGGGAAAGATGTAACTCCGTGAGATGAATTAACAGAAAACAAAGCAGTTTCTCAAAAAGCTTCTTTCCTGTTTTTAACGGAAGATATGTCCCTTTTCACCATAGCCCTCTATGGACTTCTAAATATCACTTTGCAAATTCCACAAGAACAGTCTTAGCGATAGACTTCTTGAAGGGAAAGATGTAACTCCGTGAGATGAATTAACAGAAAACAAAGCAGTTTCTCAAAAAGCTTCTTTCCTGTTTTTAACGTAAGATATGTCCCTTTTCACCATAGCCCTCTATGGACTTCTAAATATCACTTTGCAAATTCCACAAGAACAGTCATAGCGATAGACTTCTTGAAGGGAAAGATGTAACTCCGTGAGATTAATTAACAGAAAACAAAGCAGTTTCTCAAAAAGCTTCTTTCCTGTTTTTAACGGAAGATATGTCCCTTTTCACCATAGCCCTCTATGGACTTCCAAATATCACTTTGCCAATTCCACAAGAACAGCCTTACCGAAAGATTCCTGAAAGGAAAGATGTAACTCTGGGAGATGAATTAACAGAACACAAAGCAGTTTCTCAGAAAGCTTCTTTCCAGTTTTTAACGGAAGATATTTCCTTTTTCACCATAGCCCTCTATGGGCTTCCATATATCACTTTTCCAATACCACAAGAACAGCCTTAGCGAAAGGCTTCTTGAAGGAAAGATGTAAGTCTGTGAGATGAATTAACAGAACACAAAGCAGTTTCTCAGAAAGCTTCTTTCCACATTTTAACCGAAGTTATGTCCTTTTTCACCATAGCACTCTAAGGGCTTCCAAATATCACTTTGCCAATTCCACAAGAACAGTCTTAGCGATAGACTTCTTGAAGGAAAAGATGTAACTACGTGAGATTAATTAACAGAACGCATAGCAGTTTCTCAGAAAGTTTCTTTCCGATTTTTAACGGAAGATATTTCCTTTTTCACCATAGCCCTCTATGGGCTTCCAAATATCACTTTGCCAATTCCACAAGAACAGCCTTACCGAAACCCTTCCTGAAAGGAAAGATGTAACTCTGGGAGATGAATTAACAGAACACAAAGCAGTTTCTCAGAAAGATTCTTTCCAGGTTTTAACGGAAGATATTTCGTTTTTCACCATAGCCCTCTATGGGCTTCCAAATATCACTTTTCCAATACCACAAGAACAGCCTTAGCGAAAGGCTTCTTGAAGGAAAGATGTAAGTCTGTGAGATGAATTAACAGAACACAAAGCAGTTTCTCCGAAAGCTTCTTTCAAGTTTTTAACGGGAGATAATTCCTTTTTCACCATAGCCCTCTATGGCTTTCCAAATATCACTTTGCCAATTCCACAAGAACAGCCTTAGCGAAAGGCTTCTTGAAGGGAAAGATGTAACTCTGTGAGATAAATTAACAGAACACAAACAGTTTCTCAGAAAGCTTCTTTCCAGTTTTTAACAGAAGATAAGTCCTTTTTCACCTTAGCCTCTAACGGTTTCTAAATATCACTTTGCAAATTCCACAAGAACCGTCTTAGCGAAAGGCTTCTTGAAGGGAAAGATGTAACTCTGTGAGATCAATTAACAGAACACAAAGCAGTTTCTCCGAAAGCTTCTTTCGAGTTTTTAACGGAAGATATTCCCTTTTTCACCATAGCCCTCTATGGGCTTCCAAAGATCACTTTGCCAATTCCACAAGAACAGCCATAGCGAAAGGCTTCTTGAAGGGAATGATGTAACTCTCTGAGATGAATTAGGAGAACACAAAGCAGTTTCTCAGAAAGCTTCTTTCCAGTTTTTAACGGAAGATACGTCCTTTTTCATCATAGCCCTCTATGGGCTACTAAGTATCACTTTGCAAATTCCACAAGAACAGTCTTAGCGAAAGGCTTCTTTGAAGGGAAAGATGTAACTCTTTGAGATGATTTAACTGAACACAAAGCAGTTTCTCAGAAAGTTTCTTTCCAGTTTTTAACGGAAGATATTTCCTTTTTCACCATAGCCCTCTATGGGCTTCCAAACATCAGTTTGCCAATTCCACAAGAACAGCCTTAGCGAACGACTTCTTGAAGGGAAAGATGTAACTCCGTGAGATGAATTAACAGAAAACAAAGCAGTTTCTCAAAAAGCTTCTTTCCTGTTTTTAACGGAAGATATGTCCCTTTTCACCATAGCCCTCTATGGACTTCTAAATATCACTTTGCAAATTCCACAAGAACAGTCTTAGCGATAGACTTCTTGAAGGGAAAGATGTAACTCCGTGAGATGAATTAACAGAAAACAAAGCAGTTTCTCAAAAAGCTTCTTTCCTGTTTTTAACGGAAGATATGTCCCTTTTCACCATAGCCCTCTATGGACTTCTAAATATCACTTTGCAAATTCCACAAGAACAGTCTTAGCGATAGACTTCTTGAAGGGAAAGATGTAACTCCGTGAGATTAATTAACAGAAAACAAAGCAGTTTCTCAAAAAGCTACTTTCCTGTTTTTAACGGAAGATATTTCCTTTTTCACCATAGCCCTCTATGGTCTTCCAAATATCACTTTTCCAATACAACAAGAACAGCCTGAGCGAAAGGCTTCTTGAAGGGAAAGATGTAACCCTGTTAGATGAATTAACAGAACACAGAGCAGTTTCTCAGAAAGCTTCTTTCCACTTTTCAACCGAAGTTATGTCCTTTTTCACCATAGCCCTCTATGGGCTTCCAAATATCACTTTGCCAATTCCACAAGAACAGCCTTAGAGAAAGGCTTCCTGAAGGGAAAGCTGTAACTCTGTGAGATGAATTAACAGAACACAAAGCAGTTTCTCAGAAAACTTCTTTCCAGTTTTTTACGGAAGATATTTCCTTTTTTACCATAGTCTTCTAAGGGCTTCAAAATATCACTTTGCCAATTCCACAAGAACAGCCTTAGTGAAAGGCTTCTTGAAGGGAGAGATGTAACGCTGTGAGATGAATTAACAGAACACAAAGCAGTTTCTCAGAAAGCTTCTTTCCAGTTTTTAACGGGAGATAATTCCTTTTTCACCATAGCCCTCTATGGGCTTCCAAATATCACTTTGCCAATTCCACAAGAACAGCCTTAGCGAAAGGCTTCTTGAAGGGAAAGATGTAACTCTGTGAGATAAATTAACAGAACACAAACAGTTTCTCAGAAAGCTTCTTTCCAGTTTTTGAAGGAAGATAAGTCCTTTTTCACCATAGCCCTCTAACGATTTCTAAATATCACTTTGCAAATTCCACAAGAACCGTCTTAGCGAAAGTCTTCTTGAAGGGAAAGATGTAACTCTGTGAGATCAATTAACAGAACACAAAGCAGTTTCTCAGAAAGTTTCTTTCCAGTTTTTAACGGAAGATATTTCCTTTTTCACCATAGCCCTCTATGGGCTTCCAAACATCAGTTTGCCAATTCCACAAGAACAGCCTTAGCGAACGACTTCTTGAAGGGAAAGATGTAACTCCGTGAGATGAATTAACAGAAAACAAAGCAGTTTCTCAAAAAGCTTCTTTCCTGTTTTTAACGGAAGATATGTCCCTTTTCACCATAGCCCTCTATGGACTTCTAAATATCACTTTGCAAATTCCACAAGAACAGTCTTAGCGATAGACTTCTTGAAGGGAAAGATGTAACTCCATGAGAATAATTAACAGAAAACAAAGCAGTTTCTCAAAAAGCTTCTTTCCTGTTTTTAACGGAAGATATGTCCCTTTTCACCATATCCCTCTATGGACTTCTAAATATCACTTTGCAAATTCCACAAGAACAGTCTTAGCGATAGACTTCTTGAAGGGAAAAATGTAATTCCGTGAGATTAATTAACAGAACGCATAGCAGTTTCTCAGAATGTTTCTTTCCGGTTTTTAACGGAAGATATTTCCTTTTTCACCATAGCCCTCTATGGGCTTCCAAATATCACTTTGCCAATTCCACAAGAACAGCCTTACCGAAAGCCTTCCTGAAAGGAAAGTTGTAACTCTGGGAGATGAATTAACAGAACACAAAGCAGTTTCTCAGAAAGATTCTTTCCAGGTTTTAACGGAAGATATTTCCTTTTTCACCATAGCCCTCTAAGGGCTTCCAAATATCACTTTGCCAATTCCACAAGAACAGTCTTAGCGAAAGACTTCTTGAAGGGAAAGATGTAACTCTGTGAGATGAATTAACAGAACACAAAGCAGTTTCTTAGAAAGCTTCTTTCCAGTTTTTAACGGGAGATATTTCCTTTTTCAAAATAGCCCTCTATGGGTTTCCAAATATCTCTTTGCCAATTCCACAAGAACAGCCTTAGCGAAAGGCTTCTTGAAGGGAAAGCTGTAACTCTGTGAGATGAATTAACAGAACACAAAGCAGTTTCTCAGAAAACTTCTTTCCAGTTTTTTACGGAAGATATTTCCTTTTTTACCATAGTCTTCTAAGGGCTTCAAAATATCACTTTTCCAATTCCACAAGAACAGCCTTAGTGAAAGGCTTCTTGAAGGGAGAGATGTATTCTGTGAGATGAATTAACAGAACACAAAGCAGTTTCTCAGAAAGCTTCTTTCCAGTTTTTAACGGGAGATAATTCCTTTTTCACCATAGCCCTCTATGGGCTTCCAAATATCACTTTGTCAATTCCACAAGAACAGCCTTAGCGAAAGGCTTCTTGAAGGGAAAGATGTAACTCTGCGACAGGAATTAACAGAACACAGTTTCTCAGAAAGCTTCTTTCCAGTTTTTAACGGAAGATATGTCCTTTTTCACCATAGCACTCTATGGGCTTCCAAATGTCACCTTGCAAATTCAACAAGAACAGTCTGAGAGAACGACTTCTTAAGGGGAGAGCTGTAACCCTGCGAGATGAATTAACAGAACACAAAGAAGATTCTCAGAAATCTTCTTTCCATTTTTTAAGGGAAGATATTTACTTTTTCACGAAGCCCTCTAGGGGCTTCCAAATATCACTTTGCCAATTCCACAAGAACCTTCTTAGCGAAAGGCTTCTTGAAGGAAAGATGTAACTCTGTGAGATGAATTAAGAGAACACAGAGCAGTTTCTCAGAAAGCTTCTTTCCAGTTTTTAACGGAAGATAGGTCCTTTTTCACCATAGCCCTCTAGGGGCTTCCAAATATCACTTTTCCAATTCCACAAGAACAGCCTTAGCGAAAGACTTCTTGAAGGGAAAGCTGTAACTCTGTGAGATGAATTAACAGAACACAAAGCAGTTTCGCAGAAAGCTTCTTTCCAGGTTTTAAAGGAAGATATTTACTTTTTCACCATAGCCCTCTATGGGCTTCAAAATATCCCTTTGCCAATTCCACAAGAACAGCCTTAGCGAAAGGCTTCTTGAAGGGAAAGATGTAACTCTGTGAGATGAATTAACAGAACACAAAGCAGTTTCTCAGAAAGCTTCTTTCCAGTTTTTAACGGAAGATATTTCCTTTTTCTCCATAGCCCTCTAAGGGCTTCCAAACATCAATTTGCCAGTCCCACAAGAACAGTCTTAGCGAAAGGCTTCTTGAAGGGAAAGATGTAACTCTGTGAGATGAATTAAGAGAACATATAGCAGTTTCTCAGAAAGCTTCTTTCCAGTTTTTAACGGAAGATATGTCCTTTTCCACCATAGCCCACTATGGGCTTCTAAATATCACTTTGCAAATTCCACAAGAACAGTCTTAGCGAAAGGCTTCTTTGAAGGGAAAGATGTAACCCTTTGAGATGAAATAACAGAACACAAAGCAGTTTCTCAGAAAGCTTCTTTCCAGTTTTCAACGGGAGATAATTCCCTTTTCACCATAGCCATCTATGGGCCTCCAAATATCACTTTGCCAATTCCACAAGAACAGCCTTATCGAAAGGCTTATTGAAGGGAAAGATGTAACCCTGTGAGATGAAATAACAGAAAACAAAGCAGTTTCTCAGAAAGCTTCTTTCCTGTTTTTAACCGAAGATATGTCCTTTTTCACCGTAACCCTCTATGGGCATCTAAATATCACTTTGCAAATTCCACAAGAACAGTCTTAGCGAAAGACATCTTGAAGGGAAAGATGTAACACCGTGAGATTAATTAACAGAACGCATAGCAGTTTCTCACAAAGTTTCTTTCCGGTTTTTAACGGAAGATATTTCCTTTTTCACCGTAGCCCTCTATGGGCTTCCAAATATCACTTTGCCAATTCCACAAGAACAGCCTTACCGAAAGCCTTCCTGAAAGGAAAGATGTAACTCTGGGAGATGAATTAACAGAACACAAAGCAGTTTCTCAGAAAGCTTCTTTCCAGGTTTTAACGGAAGATATTTCCTTTTTCACCATAGCCCTCTATGGGCTTCCAAATATCACTTTTCCAATACCACAAGAACAGCCTTAGTGAAAGGCTTCTTGAAGGAAAGATGTAACTCTGTGAGATGAATTAACAGAACACAAAGCAGTTTCTCAGAAAGCTTCTTTCCACTTTTTAACCGAAGATATGTCCTTTTTCACCATAGCCCTTTATGGGCTTCCAAATATAACTTTGCCAATTCCACAAGAACAGTCTTAGCGAAAGACTTCTTGAAGGGAAAGATGTAACTCTGTGAGATGAATTATCAGAACACAAAGCAGTTTCTTTGAAAGCTTCTTTCCAGTTTTTGACGTGAGATATTTCCTTTTTCAAAATAGCCCTCTATGGGTTTCCAAATACCTCTTTGCCAATTACACAAGAACAGCCTTAGCGAAAGGCTTCTTGAAGGGAAAGCTGTAACTCTGTGAGGTGAATTAACGGAACACAAAGCAGTTTCTCAGAAAGCTTCTTTCTAGTTTTTAACGGAAGATATTTCCTTTTTAAACATAGCCCTCTTTGGGCTTCCAAATAACACCTTTCCAATTCTACAAGAACAGCCTTAGCGAAAGGTTTCTTAAATGGAAAGATGTAACTCTGTGAGATGAATTAACAGAACACAAAGCAGTTTCTCAGAAAGCTTCTTTCTAGTGTTCAACGGAAGATATTTCCTTTTTCACCATATCCCTCCATGGGCTTCCAAATATCACTTTGCCAATTCCACAAGAACAGCCTTAGCGAAAGGCTTCTTGAAGGGAAAGCTGTAAATCTGTGAGATGAATTAACAGAACACAAAGCAGTTTCTCAGAAAACTTCTGTCCAGTTTTTTACGGAAGATATTTCCTTTTTTACCATAGTCTTCTATGGGCTTCCAAATATCACTTTGCCCATTCCACAAGAACAGCCTTAGTGAAAGGCTCCTTGAAGGGAAAGATGTAACTCTGTGAGATGAATTAACAGAACACAAAGCAGTTTCTCCGAAACCTTCTTTCGAGTTTTTAACGGAAGATATTTCCTTTTTCACCATAGCCCTCTATGGGCTTCCAAACATCACTTTGCCAATTCCACAAGAACAGCCTTAGCGAAAGGATTCTTGAAGGGAAAGATGTAACTCTGTGAGATGAATTAACAGAACACAAAGCAGTTTCTCAGAAGGCTTCTTTCCAGTTTTTAACGGAAGATATTTCCTTTTTCTCCATAGCCCTCTATGGGCTTCCAAATATCACTTTGCCAAATCCAAAAGAACAGACTTAGTGAAAGCCTTCCTGAAAGGAAAGATGTAACTCGGGGAGATCAATTAACAGAACACGAAGCAGTTTCTCAGAAAGATTCTCTCCAGGTTTTAACGGAAGATATTTCCTTTTTCACCATAGCCCTCTTTGGGCTTCCAAATATCACTTTTCCAATTCTACAAGAACAGCCTTAGGGAAAGATTTCTTAAATGGAAAGATGTACCTCTGTGAGATGAATTAACAGAACACAAAGCAGTTTCTCAGAAAGCTTCTTTCTAGTGTTTAACGGAAGATATTTCCTTTTTCACAATAAACCTTTATGGGCTTCCAAATATCACTTTTCCAATTCTACAAGAACAGCCTTAGGGAAAGATTTGTTAAATGGAAAGATGTACCTCTGTGAGATGAATTAACAGAACACAAAGCAGTTTCTCAGAAAGCTTCTTTCGAGTTTTTAATGGAAGATATTTCCTTTTTCACCATAGCCTTCTATGGGCTTCCAAACATCACTTTGCCAATTCCACAGGAACAGCCTTAGCGAAACGCTTCTTGAAGGGAAAGATGTAACTCTCTGAGATGAATTAACAATATAGGCTTCGAAATATCGCTTTGCCAATTCCACAAGAACAGTCTTAGCGAAAGGCTTCTTGGAGGGAAAGATGTAACTCTGTGAGATGAATTAAGAGAACACAAAGCAGTTTCTCAGAAAGCTTCTTTCCAGTTTTTACGGAAGATATGTCCTTTTTCATCATAGCCCTCTATGGGCTTTTAAATATCACTTTGCAAATTCCACAAGAACAGTCTTAGCGAAAGGCTTCTTTGAAGGGAAAGATGTAACACTTTGACATGAATTAACAGAACACAAAGCAGTTTCTCCGAAACCTTCTTTCCAGTTTTTAACGGAAGATATTTCCTTTTTCACCATAGCCCTCGGTGGGCTTCCAAGTATCACTTTACCAATTCCACAATAACAGCCTTAGCGAAAGACTTCTTGAAGGAAAGATGTAACTCTGTGAGATGAAATCACAGAACACAAAGCAGTTTCTCAGAAAGCTTCTTTCCAGTTTTCAACGGGAGATAATTCCTTTTTCACCATAGACCTCATTGGGCCTCCAAATATCACTTTTCCAATTCCACAAGAACAGCCTTAGCGAAAGGCTTCTTGAAGGGAAAGATTTAACTCTGTGAGATGAATTAACAGAACACAAAGTAGTTTCTCAGAAAGCTTCTTTCCAGTTATTAACGGAAGATATGTCCTTTTTCACGAAAGCCCTCTATGGGCTTCTAAATATCACTTTGCAAATTCCACAAGAAAAGTCTTAGCGAAAGGCTTCTTGAAGGGAAAGATGTAACTCTGTGAGATGAATTAGCAGAAAACAAAGCAGTTTCTCAGAAAGCTTCTTCCCAGTTTTAACGGAAGATATGTCCTTTTTCACCATAGCCCTCTATGGGTTTCTAAATATCACTTTGCAAATTTCTCAAGAACAGTCTTAGCGAAAGACTTCTTGAAGGGAAAGATGTAACTCTGTGAGATGAATTAACAGAACACAAAACAGTTTCTCAGAAAACTTCTTTAGAATTTTTAAGAGAAGATATTACCTTTTTCATCATAGCCCTCTATGGGCTTCCAAATGTCACCTTGCAAATTCAACAAGAACAGTCTGAGAGAACGACTTCTTAAGGGGAGAGCTGTAACCCTGCGAGATGAATTAACAGAACACAAAGAAGATTCTCAGAAATTTTCTTTCCAGTTTTTAAGGGAAAATATTTACTTTTTCACCAAGCCCTCTAGGGGCTTCCAAATATCACTTTGCCAATTCCACAAGAACAGCCTTAGCGAAAGGCTTCTTGAAGGGAAAGCTGTAACTCTGTGAGATGAATTAACAGAACACAAGGCAGTTTCTCAGAAAGCTTCTTTCTAGTGTTTAACGGAAGATATTTCCTTTTTCACAATAACCCTTTATGGGCTTCCAAATATCACTTTGCCAATTCCACAAGAACAGCCTTAGCGAAAGGCTTCTTGAAGTGAAAGATGTAACTCTGTGAGATGAATTAACAGAACACAAACACTTTCTCAGAAAGCTTCTTTCCAGTTTTTAAGGGAAGATATGTCCTTTTTCACCATAGCCCTCTATGGGCTTCCAAACATCACTTTGCCAATACCACAAGAACAAACTTAACGAAAGGCTTCTTGAAGGGAAAGCTGTAACTCTGTGAGAAGAATTAACAGAACACAAAGCAGTTTCTCTGAAAGCTTCTTTCCAGTTTTTAACGGAAGATATTTCCTTTTTCTCCATAGCCCTCTAAGGGCTTAAAACATCACTTTGCCAGTTCCACAAGAACAGTCTTAGCGAAAGTCTTCTTGAAGGGAAAGATGTAACTCTGTGAGATGAATTAAGAGAACATATAGCAGTTTCTCAAAAAGCTTCTTTCCAGTTTTTAACGGAAGATATGTCCTTTTCTCCATAGCCCACTATGGGCTTCTAAATATCACTTTGCAAATTCCACAAGAACAGTCTTAGCGAAAGGCTTCTTTGAAGGGAAAGATGTAACTCTTTTAGATGAAATAACAGAACACAAAGCAGTTTCTCAGAAAGCTTCTTTCCAGTTTTCAACGGGAGATAATTCCCTTTTCACCATAGCCATCTATGGGCCTCCAAATATCACCTTGCCAATTCCAAAAGAAGAGCCTTATCGAAAGGCTTATTGAAGGGAAAGATGTAACCCTGTGAGATGAATTAACAGAAAACAAAGCAGTTTCTCAGAAAGCTTCTTTCCTGTTTTTAACGGAAGATAAGTCCTTTTTCACTATAGCCCTCTAACGGTTTCTAAATATCACTTTGCAAATTCCACAAGAACAGTCTTAGCGAAAGGCTTCTTGAAGGGAAAGATGTAACTCTGTGAGATGAATTAACAGAACACAAAGCAGTTTCTCCGAAAGCTTCTTTCGAGTTTTTAACGGAAGATATTTCCTTTTTCACCATAGCACTCTATGGGCTTCCAAATGTCACCTTGCAAATTCAACAAGAACAGTCTGAGAGAACGACTTCTTAAGGGGAGAGCTGTATCCCTGCGAGATGAATTAACAGAACACAAAGAAGATTCTCAGAAATCTTCTTTCCATTTTTTAAGTGAAGATATTTACTTTTTCACGAAGCCCTCTAAAGGCTTCCAAATATCACTTTGCCAATTCCACAAGAACAGCCTTAGCGAAAGACTTCTTGAAGGGAAAGCTGTAACTCTGTGAGATGAATTAACAGAACACAAGGCAGTTTCTCAGAAAGCTTCTTTCCAGTTTTTAACGGAAGATATGTCCTTTTTCACCATAGCCCTCTATGGGCTTGCAAATATCACTTTGCCAATTCCACAAGAACCTTCTTAGCGAAAGGCTTCTTGAAGGAAAGATGTAACTCTGTGAGATGAATTAAGAGAACACAAAGCAGTTTCTCAGAAAGCTTCTTTGCAGTTTTGAACGGAAGATATGTCCTTTTTCACCATAGCCCTCTAGGGGCTTCCAAATATCACTTTTCCAATTCCACAAGAACAGCCTTAGCGAAAGGTTTCTTGAAGTGAAAGATGTAACTCTGTGAGATGAATTAACAGACCACAAAGCAGTTTCGCAGAAAGCTTCTTTCCAGGTTTTAATGGAAGATATTTCCTTTTTCACCATAGCCCTCTATGGGCTTCAAAATATCACTTTGCCAATAACACAAGAACAGCCGTACCGAAAGGCTTCTTGAAGGGAAAGATGTAACTCTGTGAGATGAATTAACAGAACACAAAGCAGTTTCTCAGAAAGCTTCTTTCCAGTTTTTAACGGAAGATATTTCCTTTTTCTCCATAGCCCTCTAAGGGCTTCCAAACATCACTTTGCCAGTTCCAGAAGAACAGTCTTAGCGAAAGGCTTCTTGAAGGGAAAGATGTAACTCTGTGAGATGAATTAAGAGAACATATAGCAGTTTCTCAGAAAGCTTCTTTCCAGTTTTTAACGGAAGATATGTCCTTTTCCACCATAGCCCACTATGGGCTTCTAAATATCACTTTGCAAATTCCACAAGAACAGTCTTAGCGAAAGGCTTCTTGAAGGGAAAGATGTAACTCTTTGAGATGAAATAACAGAACACAAAGCAGTTTCTCAGAAAGCTTCTTTCCAGTTTTCAACGGGAGATAATTCCCTTTTCACCATAGCCATCTATGGGCCTCCAAATATCACCTTGCCAATTCCACAAGAACAGCCTTATCGAAAGGCTTATTGAAGGGAAAGATGTAACCCTGTGAGATGAATTAACAGAAAACAAAGCAGTTTCTCAGAAAGCTTCTTTCCAGTTTTCAACGGGAGATAATTCCCTTTTCACCATAGCCATCTATGGGCCTCCAAATATCACCTTGCCAATTCCACAAGAACAGCCTTATCGAAAGGCTTATTGAAGGGAAAGATGTAACCCTGTGAGATGAATTAACAGAAAACAAAGCAGATTCTCAGAAAGCTTCTTTCCTGTTTTTAACGGAAGATATGTCCTTTTTCACCATAACCCTCTATGGGCATCTAAATATCACTTTGCAAATTCCACAAGAACAGTCTTAGCGAAAGACTTCTTGAAGGGAAAGTTGTAACTCCGTGAGATTAATTAACAGAACGCATAGCAGTTTCTCAGAAAGTTTCTTTCCGGTTTTTAACGGAAGATATTTCCTTTTTCACCATAGCCCTCTATGGGCTTCCAAATATCACTTTGCCAATTCCACAAGAACAGCATTACCGAAACCCTTCCTGAAAGAAAGATGTAACTCCGGGAGATGAATTAACAGAACACAAAGCAGTTTCTCAGAAAGCTTCTCTCCAGGTTTTAACGGAAGATATTTCCTTTTTCACCATAGCCCTCTAAGGGCTTCCAAATATCACTTTTCGAATACCACAAGAACAGCCTTAGCGAAAGGCTTCTTGAAGGAAAGATGTAAGTCTGTGAGATGAATTAACAGAACACAAAGCAGTTTCTCAGAAAGCTTCTTTCCACCTTTTAACCGAAGTTATGTCCTTTTTCACCATAGCCCTCTATGGGCTTCCAAATATCACTTTGCCAATTCCACAAGAACTGTCTTAGCGAAAGACTTCTTGAAGGGAAAGATGTAAATCTGTGAGATGAATTAAGAGAACACAAAGCAGTTTCTTAGAAAGCTTCTTTCCAGTTTTTAACGGGAGATATTTCATTTTTCAAAATAGCCCTCTATGGGTTTCCAAATATCTCTTTGCCAATTCCACAAGAACAGCCTTAGCGAAAGGCTTCTTGAAGGGAAAGCTGTAACTCTGTGAGATGAATTAACAGAACACAAAGCAGTTTCTCAGAAAGCTTCTCTCCAGGTTTTAACGGAAGATATTTCCTTTTTCACCATAGCCCTCTATGGGCTTCCAAATATCACTTTTCGAATACCACAAGAACAGCCTTAGCGAAAGGCTTCTTGAAGGAAAGATGTAAGTCTGTGAGATGAATTAACAGAACACAAAGCAGTTTCTCAGAAAGCTTCTTTCCACCTTTTAACCGAAGTTATGTCCTTTTTCACCATAGCCCTCTATGGGCTTCCAAATATCACTTTGCCAATTCCACAAGAACTGTCTTAGCGAAAGACTTCTTGAAGGGAAAGATGTAAATCTGTGAGATGAATTAAGAGAACACAAAGCAGTTTCTTAGAAAGCTTCTTTCCAGTTTTTAACGGGAGATATTTCATTTTTCAAAATAGCCCTCTATGGTTTTCCAAATATCTCTTTGCCAATTCCACAAGAACAGCCTTAGCGAAAGGCTTCTTGAAGGGAAAGCTGTAACTCTGTGAGATGAATTAACAGAACACAAAGCAGTTTCTCAGAAAACTTCTTTCCAGTTTTTTACGGAAGAAATTTCCTTTTTTACCATAGTCTTCTATGGGCTTCCAAATATCACTTTACCCATTCCACAAGAACAGCCTTAGTGAAAGGCTCCTTGAAGGGAAAGATGTAACTCTGTGAGATGAATTAACAGAACACAAAGCAGTTTCTCCGAAAGCTTCTTTCGAGTTTTTAACGGAAGATATTTCCTTTTTCACCATAGCCCTCTATGGGCTTCCAAACTCACTTTGCCAATTCCACAAGAACAGCCTTAGCGAAAGGATTCTTGAAGGGAAAGATGTAACTCTGTGAGATGAATTAACAGAACACAAACCAGTTTCTCAGAAGGCTTCTTTCCAGTTTTTAACGGAAGATATTTCCTTTTTCTCCATAGCCCTCTATGGGCTTCCAAATATCACTTTGCCAAATCCAAAAGACCAGCCTTAGTGAAAGCCTTCCTGAAAGGAAAGATGTAACTCGGGGAGATCAATTAACAGAACACGAAGCAGTTTCTCAGAAAGATTCTCTCCAGTTTTTAACGGAAGATATTTCCTTTTTCACCATAGCCCTCTTTGGGCTTCCAAATATCACTTTTCCAATTCTACAAGAACAGCCTTAGGGAAAGATTTCTTAAATGGAAAGATGTACCTCTGTGAGATGAATTACCAGAACACAAAGCAGTTTCTCAGAAAGCTTCTTTCTAGTGTTTAACGGAAGATATTTCCTTTTTCACAATAACCCTTTATGGGCTTCCAAATATCACTTTTCCAATTCTACAAGAAAAGCCTTAGGGAAAGATTTCTTAAATGGAAAGATGTACCTCTGTGAGATGAATTAACAGAACACAAAGCAGTTTCTCAGAAAGCTTCTTTCGAGTTTTTAATGGAAGATATTTCCTTTTTCACCATAGCCTTCTATGGGCTTCCAAACATCACTTTGCCAATTCCACAGGAACAGCCTTAGCGAAACGCTTCTTGAAGGGAAAGATGTAACTCTCTGAGATGAATTAACAATATGGGCTTCGAAATATCGCTTTGCCAATTCCACAAGAACAGTCTTAGCGAAAGGCTTCTTGGAGGGAAAGATGTAACTCTGTGAGATGAATTAGGAGAACACAAAGCAGTTTCTCAGAAAGCTTCTTTCCAGTTTTTAACGGAAGATATGTCCTTTTTCATCATAGCCCTCTATGGGCTTTTAAATATCACTTTGCAAATTCCACAAGAACAGTCTTAGCGAAAGGCTTCTTTGAAGGGAAAGATGTAACACTTTGACATGAATTAACAGAACACAAAGCAGTTTCTCAGAAAGCTTCTTTCCAGTTTTTAACGGAAGATATGTCCTTTTTCATCATAGCCCTCTATGGGTTTCTAAATATCACTTTGCAAATTTCTCAAGAACAGTCTTAGCGAAAGACTTCTTGAAGGGAAAGATGTAACACTGTGAGATGAATTAACAGAACACAAAACAGTTTCTCAGAAAGCTTCTTTAGAATTTTTAAGAGAAGATATTTCCTTTTTCACCATAGCCCTCTATGGGCTTCCAAAAGTCACCTTGCAAATTCAACAAGAACAGTCTGAGAGAACGACTTCTTAAGGGGAGAGCTGTAACCCTGCGAGATGAATTAACAGAACACAAAGAAGATTCTCAGAAATCTTCTTTCCAGTTTTTAAGGGAAAATATTTACTTTTTCACCAAGCCCTCTAGGGGCTTCCAAATATCACTTTGCCAATTCAACATGAACAGCCTTAGCGAAAGACTTCTTGAAGGGAAAGCTGTAACTCTGTGAGATGAATTAACAGAACACAAGGCAGTTTCTCAGAAAGCTTCTTTCTAGTGTTTAACGGAAGATATTTCCTTTTTCACCATAACCCTTTATGGGCTTCCAAATATCACTTTGCCAATTCCACAAGAACAGCCTTAGCGAAAGGCTTCTTGAAGTGAAAGATGTAACTCTGTGAGATGAATTAACAGAACACAAACACTTTCTCAGAAAGCTTCTTTC
Source organism: Chlorocebus sabaeus (assembly GCF_047675955.1). Classification (NCBI taxonomy): domain Eukaryota; kingdom Metazoa; phylum Chordata; class Mammalia; order Primates; family Cercopithecidae; genus Chlorocebus; species Chlorocebus sabaeus. The sequence continues at coordinate 12,790 of NW_027328265.1, read as the reverse complement.
CAGTTTTTAAGGGAAGATATGTCCTTTTTCACCATAGCCCTCTATGGGCTTCCAAACATCACTTTGCCAGTTCCACAAGAACAGTCTTAGCGAAAGGTCTCTTGAAGGGAAAGATGTAACTCTGTGAGATGAATTAAGAGAACATATAGCAGTTTCTCAAAAAGCTTCTTTCCTGTTTTTAACGGAAGATAAGTCCTTTTTCACTATAGCCCTCCAACGGTTTCTAAATATCACTTTGCAAACTCCACAAGAACAGTCTTAGCGAAAGGCTTCTTGAAGGGAAAGATGTAACTCTGTGAGATGAATTAACAGAACACAGAGCAGTTTCTCCGAAAGCTTCTTTCGAGTTTTTAACGGAAGATATTTCCTTTTTCACCATAGCACTCTATGGGCTTCAAAATGTCACCTTGCAAATTCAACAAGAACAGTCTGAGAGAACGAGTTCTTAAGGGGAGAGCTGTAACCCTGCGAGATGAATTAACAGAACACAAAGAAGATTCTCAGAAATCTTCTTTCCATTTTTTAAGTGAAGATATTTACTTTTTCACGAAGCCCTCTAGGGGCTTCCAAATATCACTTTGCCAATTCCACAAGAAGAGCCTTAGCGAAAGACTTCTTGAAGGGAAAGATGTAACTCTGTGAGATGAATTAACAGAACACAAGGCAGTTTCTCAGAAAGCTTCTTTCCAGTTTTTAACGGAAGATATGTCCTTTTTCACCATAGCCCTCTAGGGGCTTCCAAATATCACTTTTCCAATTCCACAAGAACAGCCTTAGCGAAAGGTTTCTTGAAGTGAAAGATGTAACTCTGTGAGATGAATTAACAGAAAACAAAGCAGTTTCTCAGAAAGCTTCTTTCCAGTTTTCAACGGGAGATAATTCCCTTTTCACCATAGCCATCTATGGGCCTCCAAATATCACCTTGCCAATTCCACAAGAACAGCCTTATCGAAAGGCTTATTGAAGGGAAAGATGTAACCCTGTGAGATGAATTAACAGAAAACAAAGCAGTTTCTCAGAAAGATTCTTTCCTGTTTTTAACGGAAGATATGTCCTTTTTCACCATAACCCTCTATGGGCATCTAAATATCACTTTGCAAATTCCACAAGAACAGTCTTAGCGAAAGACTTCTTGAAGGGAAAGATGTAACTCCGTGAGATTAATTAACAGAACGCATAACAGTTTCTCAGAAAGTTTCTTTCCGGTTTTTAACGGAAGATATTTCCTTTTTCACCATAGCCCTCTATGGGCTTCAAAATATCACTTTGCCAATTCCACAAGAACAGCCTTACCGAAACCCTTCCTGAAAGGAAAGATGTAACTCCGGGAGATGAATTAACAGAACACAAAGCAGTTTCTCAGAAAGCTTCTCTCCAGGTTTTAACGGAAGATATTTCCTTTTTCAACATAGCCCTCTATGGGCTTCCAAATATCACTTTTCCAATACCACAAGAACAGCCTTAGCGAAAGGCTTCTTGAAGGAAAGATGTAAGTCTGTGAGATGAATTAACACAACACAAAGCAGTTTCTCAGAAAGCTTCTTTCCACTTTTTAACCGAAGTTATGTCCTTTTTCACCATAGCCCTCTATGGGCTTCCAAATATCACTTTGCCAATTCCACAAGAACAGTCTTAGCGAAAGACTTCTTGAAGGGAAAGATGTAACTCTGTGAGATGAATTAACAGAACACAAAGCAGTTTCTTAGAAAGCTTCTTTCCAGTTTTTAACGGGAGATATTTCCTTTTTCAAAATAGCCCTCTATGGGTTTCCAAATATCTCTTTGCCAATTCCACAAGAACAGCCTTAGCGAAAGGCTTCTTGAAGGGAAAGCTGTAACTCTGTGAGATGAATTAACAGAACACAAAGCAGTTTCTCAGAAAACTTCTTTCCAGTTTTTTACGGAAGATATTTCCTTTTTTAACATAGTCTTCTAAGGGCTTCAAAATATCACTTTTCCAATTCCACAAGAACAGCCTTAGTGAAAGGCTTCTTGAAGGTAGAGATGTAACTCTGTGAGATGAATTAACAGAACACAAAGCAGTTTCTCAGAAAGCTTCTTTGCAGTTTTTAACGGGAGATAATTCCTTTTTCATCATAGCCCTCTATGGGCTTGCAAATATCACTTTGCCAATTCCACAAGAACCTTCTTAGCGAAAGGCTTCTTGAAGGAAAGATGTAACTCTGTGAGATGAATTAAGAGAACACAAAGCAGTTTCTCAGAAAGCTTCTTTCGAGTTTTTAATGGAAGATATTTCCTTTTTCACCATAGCCTTCTATGGGCTTCCAAACCTCACTTTGCCCATTCCACAGGAACAGCCTTAGCGAAAGGCTTCTTGAAGGGAAAGATGTAACTCTCTGAGATGAATTAACAACATGGGCTTCCAAATATCGCTTTGCCAATTCCACAAGAACAGTCTTAGCGAAAGGCTTCTTGAAGGGAAAGATGTAACTCTGTGAGATGAATTAAGAGAACACAAAGCAGTTTCTCAGAAAGCTTCTTTCCAGTTTTAAACGGAAGATATGTCCTTTTTCATCAGAGCCCTCTATGGGCTTTTAAATATCACTTTGCAAATTCCACAAGAACAGTCTTAGCGAAAGACTTCTTGAAGGGAAAGATGTAACTCTGTGAGATGAATTAACAGAACACAAAGCAGTTTCTTAGAAAGCTTCTTTCCAGTTTTTAACGGGAGATATTTCCTTTTTCAAAATAGCCCTCTATGGGTTTCCAAATATCTCCTTGCCAATTCCACAAGAACAGCCTTAGCGAAAGGCTTCTTGAAGGGAAAGATGTAACTCTCTGAGATGAATTAACAGAACACAAAGCAGTTTCTCAGAAAGCTTCTTTCCAGTGTTTAACGAAAGATATTTCTTTTTTCTCCATAGCCCTCTATGGGCTTCCAAATATCACTTTGCAAATTCAACAAGGACAGTCTTAGCGAAAGTCTTCTTGACGTGAAACATGTAACTCTGTGAGATTAATTAACAGAACACAAAGCAGTTTCTCAGAAAGTTTCTTTCCAGTTTTTAATGGAAGATACTTCCTTTTCCTCCATAGCCCTCTATGGGTTTCCAAATATCACTTTGCCAATTCCACAAGAACAGCCTTAGCGAAAGCCTTCCTGAAAGGAAAGATGTAACTCTGGGAGATGATTTAACAGAACACAAAGCAGTTTCTCAGAAAGCTTCTTTCGAGGTTTTAACGGAAGATATTTCCTTTTTCACCATAGCCCTCTATGGGCTTCCAAATATCACTTTGCCAATTCCACAAGAACAGTCTTAGTGAAAGGCTTCTTGAAGGGAAAGATGTAACTCTGTGAGATGAATTAACAGAACACAAAGCAGTTTCTTAGAAAGCTTCTTTACAGTTTTTAACGGGAGATATTTCCTTTTTCACCATAGCCCTCTATGGGTTTCCAAATATCACGTTGCCAATTCCACAAGAACAGCCTTAGCGAAAGGCTTCTTCAACGGAAAGATGTAACTCTGTGATATGAATTAACAGAACACAAAGCAGTTGCTTAGTAAGCTTCTTTCCAGTTTTTAACGGAAGATATTTCCTTCATCACCATAGCCCTCTATGGGCTTCCAAATATAACTTTGCCAAATCCAAAAGAACAGCCTTAGTGAAAGCCTTCCTGAAGGGAAAGATGTAACTCTGGGAGATGAATTAACAGAACACGAAGCAGTTTCTCAGAAAGCTTCTTTCCAGTTTTTAACGGAAGATATTTCCATTTTCACCATAGCCCTCTTTGGGCTTCCAAATATCACATTTCCAATTCTACAAGAACAGCCTTACCGAAAGGTTTCTTAAATGGAAAGATGTAACTCCGTGAGATGAATTAACAGAACACAAAGCAGTTTCTCAGAAAGCTTCTTTCCAGTGTTTAACGGAAGATATTTCCTTTTTCACCATAGGCCTCTATGGGTTTCAAATATCACTTTGCCAATACCACAAGAACAGCCTTAGCGAAAGGCTTCTTGAAGGGAAAGATGTAACTCTGTGAGATGAATTAACAGAACACAAAGCAGTTTCTTAGAAAACTTCTTTCCAGTTTTTAACGGAAGATATTTCCTTTTTTACCACAGTCTTCTATGGGCTTCCAAATATCACTTTGCCCATTCCACAAGAACATCCTTAGTGAAAGGCTTCTCGAAGGGAAAGATGTAACTCTGTGAGATGAATTAACAGAACACAAAGCAGTTTCTCAGAAAGCTTCTTTCCAGGTTTAAAAGGAAGATATTGCCTTTTTCACCATAGCCCTCTATGGGCTTCCATATATAAGTTTGCCAAATCCAAAAGAACAGCCTTAGTGAAAGCCTTCCTGAAAGGAAAGATGTAACTCTGGGAGATGAATTAACGGAACACGAAGCAGTTTCTCAGAAAGCTTCTTTCCAGTTTTTAACGGAAGATATTTCCTTTTTTCACCATAGGACTATATGGGCTTCGAATTATCACTTTTCCAATTCTACAAGAACAGCCTTAGCGAAAGGTTTCTTTAATGGAAAGATGCAACACTGGGAGATGAATTAACAGAACACAAAGCAGTTTCTCCGAAAGCTTCTTTCCAGTTTTTAACGGAAGATATTTCCTTTTTCACCATAGCCCTCTATGGGCTTCCAAACATCACTTTGCCAATTCCACAAAAACAGCCTTAGCGAAAGGCTTCTTGAAGGGAAAGATGAAACTCTGTGAGATGAATTAACAGAACACAAAGCAGTTTCTCAGAAAGCTTCTTTCCAGTTTTTAACGGAAGATATTTCCTTTTTCTCCATAGCCCTCTATGCTCTTCTAAGTATCACTTTGCCAATTCCACAAGAACAGTCTTAGCGAAAGGCTTCTTGAAGGGAAAGATGTAACTCTGTGAGATGAATTAAGAGAACACAAAGCAGATTCTCAGAAAGCTTAATTCCTGTTTTTAACGGAAGATATTTCCTTTTTCACCATAGCCCTCTATGGGCTTCCAAATATCACTTTGCCAATTCCACAAGAACAGTCTTAGCGAAAGACTTCTTGAAGGGAAAGATGTAACTCTGTGAGTTGAATTAACAGAACACAAAGCAGTTTCTCAGAAAGCTTCTTTCCAGTTTTCAACGGGAGATAATTCCTTTTTCACCGTAGCCATCTATGGGCCTCCAAATATCACTTTGCCAATTCTACAAGAACAGCCTTAGCGAAAGGCATCTGGAAGGGAAAGATGTAACCCTGTGAGATGAATTAACAGAACACAAAGCAGTTTCTCAGAAAGCTTCTTTCCAGTTTTTAACGGAAGATATGTCTTTTTTCACCATAACCCTCTATGGGCTTCTAAATATCACTTTGCAAATTCCACAAGAACAGCCTTAGCGGAAGGCTTCTTGAAAGGAAAGATATAACTCTGTGAGATGAATTAACAGAACACAAAGCAGTTTCTCAGAAAGTTTCTTTCCAGTTTTTAACGGAAGATATTTCCGTTTTCACCATAGCCTTCTTAGGGCTTCCAAATATCACTTTGTCAATTGCACAAGAACAGCCTTAGCGAAAGGCTTCTTGAAAGGAAAGATGTAAGTCTGTGAGATGAATTAACAGAACACGAAGCAGTTTCTCAGGAAGATTCTTTCCAGTTTTTAAGGGAAGTTATTTCCTTTTTCACCATAGCCCTCTATGGGCTTCCAAATATCACTTTGCCAATTCCACAAGAACAGCCTTAGCGAAAGGCTTCTTGAAGGGAGAGCGGTAACAGTGTGAGATGAATTAACAGAACACAAAGCAGTTTCTCAGAAAGCTTCTTTCCAGTTTTTAACGGAAGATATTTCCTTTTTCACCGTAGCCTCTATGGACTTCCAAATATCACTTTGCCAATTCCACAAGAACAGCCTTACAGAAAGGCATCTTGAAGGGAAAGATGCAACTCTGTGAGATGAATTAACATAACACAAAGCAGTTTCTCAGAAGGCTTCTTTCCAGGTTTTAAGGGAAGATATTACCTTTTTCACCATAGCCCTCTATGGGCTTCCGAATATCACTTTGTCAATTCCAAGGGAACAGCCTTAGCGAAAGGCTTCTTGAAGGGAAAGTTGTAACACTGTGAGATGAATTTACAGAACACAAAGCAGTTTCTCACAAATCTTCTTTCCATTTTTTAACGGGAGATATTTCCTTTTTCACCATAGCCCTCTATGGGCTTCCATATATCACTTTGTAAATTCCACAAGAACAGTCTTAGAGAAAGGCTTCTTGAGGGCAAAGCTGTAACTCTGTGAGATGAATTAACAGAACACAAAGCAGTTTCTCAGAAAGCTTCTTTCCAGTTTTAAAGGGAAGATATTGCCTTTTTCACCATAGCCCTCTATGGGCTTCCAAATATCACTTTGCCAATTCCACAAGAACAGCCTTAGGGAAAGGCTTCTTGAAGAGATAGGTGTAATACTGTGAGATGAATTAAAAGAACACAAAGCACTTTCTCAGAAAGTTTCTTTCCAGTTTTTAACGTGAGATATTTCCTTTTTCCCATACCAATCTTTGCTTATAAATACCACTTTTCCAATTCCACAAGAACAGCCTTAGCGAAAGGCTTGTTGAAAGGAAAGATGTAACACTGAGACATGAATTAACAGATACAAAGCAGTTTCTCAGAAAGCTTCTTTCCAGTATTTTACGGAACATATTTCCTTTTTCACCATAGCCCTCTATGGGCTTCCAAATATCACTTTGGAAATTCCACGAGAACAGTCTTAGCGAAAGGCTTCTTGAAGGGAAAGATGTAACTCTGTCCGATGAATTAACAGAATACAAAGCAGTTTCTCAGAAATCTTCTTTCCAGTTTTTAACGGCAGATATTTCCTTTTTTACCATAGCACTCCATGGGCTTCCAAATATCACTTTGCAAATTCCACAAGAACAGACTTAGAGAAAGGCTTCTTGAGGGGAAAGCAGTAACTCTGTGAGATGAATTAACAGAACACAAAGCAGTTTCTCAGAAAGCTTCTTTGCAGATTTTAAGGGAAGATATTGCCTTTTTCGCCGTAGCACTCTGTGGGCTTCCAAATATCACTTTGCCAATGCCACAAGAACAGTCTTAGCGAAAGCCTTCTTGAAGGAAAAGATGTAACTCTGTGAGATGAATTAAAGGAACACAAAGTAGTTTCTCAGAAAGCATCTTTCCAGTTTTAAACGGCAGATATTTCCTTTTTCACCAGTGTCCTCTATTTGATTCCAAATATCACATTGCCAATTCCAAAAGAACAGTCTTAGCGAAAGGCTTCTTGAAGAAAAAGATGTAACTCTGGGAGATGAATTAACAGAACACAAAGCAGTTTCTCAGAAAGCTCCTTTCCACTTTTTAACGGAAGATATGTAGTTTTTCAACATAGCCCTCTATGGGCTTCTAAATTTCACTTTGCAAATTCCAAAAGAACAGTCTTAGCGAAAGGCTTCTTGAGGGGAAAGCTGTAACTCTATGAGATGAATTAAGAGAACACAAAGCAGTTTCTCAGAAAGCTTCTTTCCAGCTTTTAACGGAAGATATTTCCTTTTTCACCGTAACTCTCTATGGGCTTCCAAACATCACTTTGCCAATTCCACAAGAACAGCCTTAGTGAAAGCCTTGTTGAAGGCAAAGCTGTAACTCTGTGAGATGCATTAACAGAACACAAAGCAGTTTCTCAAAAAGCTTCTTTCCAGTTTTAAATGGAAGATATGTCCTTTTTCACCATAGCCCTCTAGGGGTTCCAAATATCACTTTGCCAATTCCACAAGAACAGACTTAGCGAAAGCCTTCTTGAAGGGAAAGATGTAATTCTGTGAGATGAATTAACAGAACACAAAGTCGTTTCTCAGAAAGCTTCTTTCTAGTTTTTAACGGAAGATATTTCCTTTTTCACCGTAGACTTCTATGGGCTTCCAAACATTACTTTGCCAATTCCACAAGAACAGCCTTAGCGATAGGCTCCTTGAAGGGAAAGATGTAACTCCGTGCGATGAATTAACAGAACACAAAGCAGTTTCTCAGAAAGCTTCTTTTCAGTTTTTAACGAAGATATTACCTTTTTCTCCATAGCCCTCTACGGGCTTCAAAATATCATTTTGCCAATTCCACAAGAACAGTCTTAGCGAAAGGATTCTTGAAGTGAAAGATGAAACCCTGTGAGATGAATTAACAAAACACAAAGCAGTTTCTCAGAAAGCTTCTTTCCAGTTTTCAACGGGAGATAATTCCTTTTTCACCATAGCCATTTATGGGTCTCCAAATATCACTTTGCCAATTCCGCAAGAACAGACTTAGCGAAAGGCTTCTTGAAGGGAAAGATGTAATTCTGTGAGATGAATTAACAGAACACAAAGTCGTTTCTCAGAAAGCTTCTTTCTAGTTTTTAACGGAAGATATTTCCTTTTTCACCGTAGACCTCTATGGGCTTCCAAATATCCCTTTGCCAATTCCACAAGAACAGCTTAAGCGAAAGGCTTCTTGAAGGGAAAGATGTAACTCTGTGAGATGAATTAACAGAACACAGAGCAGTTTTTCAAAAAGCTTCTTTTCAGTTTTTAACGGAAGATATTTACTTTTTCTCCATAGCCCTCTAGGGGATTCCAAATATCCCTTTGCCAATTCCACAAGAACAGCCTTAGCGAAAGGCTTCTTGAAGTGAAAGATGTAATTCTGTGAGATGAATTAACAGAACACAAAGCCGTTTCTCAGAAAGCTTCTTTCGAGTTTTTAATGGAAGATGTTTCCTTTTTCTCCATAGCCCTCTATGGGCTTCCAAATATCCCTTTGCCAATTCCACAAGAACAGCCTTAGCGAAAGGCTTCTTGAAGTGAAAGATGTAATTCTGTGAGATGAATTAACAGAACACAAAGCCGTTTCTCAGAAAGCTTCTTTCGAGTTTTTAATGGAAGATGTTTCCTTTTTCACCATAGCCCTCTATGGGCTTGCAAACATCACTTTGCCAATTCCACAAGAACAGCCTTAGCGAAAGGCTTCTTGAAGGGAATGATGTAACTCTGTGAGATGAATTAACAGAACACAAAGCCGTTTCTCAGAAAGCTTCTTTCCAGTTTTTAACGGGAGGTATTTCGTTTTTCTTCATAGCCCTCTATGGGCTTCCAAATATCCCTTTGCCAATTCCACAAGAACAGTCTTAGCGAAAGGATTCTTGAAGGGAATGATGTAACTCTGTGAGATGAATTATAGAACACAAAGCGGTTTCTCAGAAAGCTTCTTTCCAGTTTTTAACGGAAGATATGTCCTTTTTCACCATAGCCCTCTATGGGCTTCTAAATATCACTTTGCAAATTCCACAAGAACAGTCTTAGCGAAAGGCTTCTTTGAAGGAAAAGATGTAACTCTTTGAGATGAATTAACAGAACACAAAGCAGTTTCTCAGAAAGTTTGTTTCCAGTTTTTAACGGAAGATATTTCCTTTTTCACCATAGCCCTCTATGGGCTTCCAAATATCCCTTTACCAATTCCACAAGAACAGCCTTAGCCAAAGACTTCTTCAAGGGAAAGATGTAACTCTGTGTGAAGAATTAACAGAACACAAAGCAGTTTCTCCGAAAGCTTCTTTCGAGTTTTTAACGGAAGATATGTCCTTTTTCACTATAGCCCTCTATGGGTTTCCAAATATCACTTTGCAAATTCCACATGAACAGTCGTAGCGAAAGGCTTCTTGAAGGGAAAGATGTAAATCTGTGAGATGAATTAACAGTACACAAAGCAGTTTCTCAGAAAGCTTCTTTCCAGTTTTGAACGCCAGATATTTCCTTTTTTACCATAGCCCTCTATGGGCTTCCAAATATCACTTTACCAATTCCACAAGAACAGCCTTAGAGAAAGGCTTCTTGAAGGAAAAGATGTAACTCTGTCAGATGAATTAACAGAACACAAAGCAGTTTCTCAGAAAGCTTCTTCCCAGTTTTTAACGGAAGATATTTCCTTTTTCACCTTAGTCCTCTATGGACTTCCAAATATCTCTTTGCCAATTCCACAAGAACAGTCTTAGCGAAAGGCTTCTTGAAGGGAATGATGTAACCCTGTGAGATGAATTAACAGAACACAAAGCAGTTTTTCAGAAAGCTTCTTTCCAGGTTTGAAGGGAAGATATTTACTTTTTCACCAGAGCCCTCTACGGGCTTACGAATATCCCTTACGAATTCCACAAGAACAGTCTTAGAGAAAGTTTTCTTGAGGGGAAAGCTGTAACTCTGTGAGAGGAATTAACAGAACATAAGGCAGTTTCTCAGAAAGGTTCTTTCCAGTTTTGAACGGAAGATACTGCCTTTTTCACCATAGCCCTCTATGGGCTTGTAAATATCACTTTGCAAATTAAACAAGAACAGCCTTAGCGAAAGGCTTCTTGAAAGGAAAAATGTAACTCTGGGAGATGAATTAACAGAACACAAAGCAGTTTCTCAGAAAGCTTCTTTCCAGTTTATTACGGAAGATATGTCCTTTTTCACCATCGCCCTCTATGGGTTTCTGAGTATCACCTTGCCAATTCCACAAGAACAGCTTAAGCGAAACGCTTCTTGAAGGGAAAGATGTAACTCTGTGAGATGAATTAACAGAACACAAAGCAGTTTCTCAGAAAGCTTCTTTTCAGTTTTTAACGGAAGATATTTCCTTTTTCACCATAGCCCTCTATGGTCTTCCAAATATCACTTTGCCAATTCCACAAGAACAGCCTTAGCGAAAGGCTTCTTGAAGGGAAAGATGTAACTCTGTGAGATGAATTAACAGAACACAGAGCAGTTTTTCAGAAAGCTTCTTTTCAGTTTTTAACGGAAGATATTTACTTTTTCTCCATAGCCCTCTAGGGGCTTCCAAATATCCCTTTGCCAATTCCACAAGAACAGCCTTAGCGAAAGGCTTCTTGAAGTGAAAGATGTAATTCTGTGAGATGAATTAACAGAACACAAAGCCGTTTCTCAGATAGCTTCTTTCGAGTTTTTAATGGAAGATGTTTCCTTTTTCTCCATAGCCCTCTATGGGCTTCCAAATATCCCTTTGCCAATTCCACAAGAACAGCCTTAGCGAAAGGCTTCTTGAAGTGAAAGATGTAATTCTGTGAGATGAATTAACAGAACACAAAGCCGTTTCTCAGAAAGCTTCTTTCGAGTTTTTAATGGAAGATGTTTCCTTTTTCACCATAGCCCTCTATGGGCTTGCAAACATCACTTTGCCAATTCCACAAGAACAGCCTTAGCGAAAGGCTTCTTGAAGGGAATGATGTAACTTTGTGAGATGAATTAACAGAACACAAAGCCGTTTCTCAGAAAGCTTCTTTCCAGTTTTTAACGGGAGGTATTTCGTTTTTCTTCATAGCCCTCTATGGGCTTCCAAATATCACTTTGCCAATTCCACAAGAACAGTCTTAGCGAAAGGATTCTTGAAGGGAAAGATGTAACTCTGTGAGATGAATTAAGAGAACACAAAGCGGTTTCTCAGAAAGCTTCTTTCCAGTTTTTAACGGAAGATATATCCTTTCTCACCATAGCCCACTATGGGCTTCTAAATATCACTTTGCAAATTCCAAAAGAACAGTCTTAGCGAAAGGCTTCTTTAAGGAAAAATGTAAATCTGTGAGATGAATTAACAGAACACAAAGCAGTTTCTCTGAAATCTTCTTTCCAGTTTTTAACGGGAGATATTTCCTTTTTCACCGTAGCCCTCTATGGGCTTCCAAATAAAACATTGCCGATTCCACAAGAACAGCCCTTCAGAAAGGCTTCTTGAAGGAAAAGATGTAACTCTGTCAGATGAATTAACAGAACACAAAGCAGTTTCTCTGAAAGCTTCTTTCCAATTTTCACGGAAGATATTTCCTTTTTCACCATAGCCATCTATTGTCTCCCAAATATCACTTTGCCAAATCCACAAGAACAGCCTTAGCGAAAGGTTTCTTGAAGTGAAAGATGTAACTCTGTGAGATGAATTAACAGAACACAAACTGTTTTTCAGAAAGCTTCTTTCCAGTTTTTAACGGAAGATATGTCCTTTTTCACTATAGCCCTCTATGGGTTTCTAAATATCACTTTGCAAATTCCACAAGAACAGTCTGAGCGAAAGGCTTCTTGAAGGGAAAGATGTAACTCTGTGAGATGAATTAACAGAACACAAAGCAGTTTCCCAGAAAGCTTCTTTCCAGTTTTTAACGGAAGATATTTCCATTTTACCATAGCCCTCTACGGGCTTCCAAATATCCCTTTGCCAATTCCACAAGAACAGTCTTACCGAGAGGCTTCTTGAAAGGAAAGATGTAACTCTGTGAGATGAATTAACAGAACACAAAGCAGTTTCTCAGAAAGCGTCTTTCCAGTTTTTAACGTGAGATAATTCCTTTTACACCATAGCCCTCTATGGGCTTCCAAATATCCCTTTGCCTATTCCACAAGAACAGCCTTAGAGAAAGGCTTCTTGAAGGAAAAGATGAAACTCTGTCAGATGAATTAACAGAACACAAAGCAGTTTCTCAGAAAGCTTCTTTCCAGTTTTTAACGGAAGATATTTCCTTTTCACCTTAGTCCTCTATGGACTTCCAAATATCACTTTGCCAATTCCACGAGAACAGCCGTAGCGAAAGGCTTCTTGAAGGGAAAGATGTAACTCTCTGAGATGAATTAACAGAACACAAAGCAGTTTCTCAGAAACCTTCTTTCCAGTTTTTATCGGAAGATATTTCCTTTTTCACCATAGCCATCTATGGTCTCCCAAATATCACTTTGCCAATTCCACAAGAACAACCTTAGCTAAAGGTTTCTGGAAGTGAAAGATGTAACTCTGTGAGATGAATTAAGAGAACACAAACAGT
>NW_027328264.1:0-40181 GCF_047675955.1 Chlorocebus sabaeus | reverse complement strand
AATACACTCACCAAATGTGATGCGTGTACACACTCCACACACCCTCCAACATACACGACACACGCATGAACACGCTCACTCCACACACACCTGCTAAATACACTCACCACACACGCACAAACGTGACACACGTGCACACTCATTCCAGACCTCACGCCCCTCACCAAGTACACAGGTGCACACATCCCCACGTCCAGCACCTGCAGACTCCACAAGCTTTGGTTTCCCCCACTGTTTCTCTCATCACATGAGATCCACACACACACGTGTCATTTACTGACATCTAACACCCGGGGAGGCCCTTAGACAGAACTGCAGTCACAAGTCGGCTTCATTCAGGCATTCATCACCAGCCCCCGGAAGCCACCTCTCCTGTCCCCACGGGGAGGGGGGGCCGAGACCGCAGGCGTCGCTGGGCTTACAGATCCCCAGGCTGGCAACCCAGCGAAATCAGGAGGGCTCGGCCACGGCCCTGGAGGGAGACGGGTACTGGCTCAGGTATGCGGCACACGGGTCCTCATTTCCATGCGGCGTCACCTACGACAGCGTCGGGTGAAAGCCAGTGGGGCTTGGCATTCCTGGGATAGACGGTCCTGGAATTACAAGGGAAGCTTTTTCACTTCTCCCCTCTGAACACATGAGGTCCATGGTCCCCGCTCACATCTAACCCTGGGAATCGGAATCGGTGACTCCTTGTCCACCTGAGGACCACCCAAGAGGATCCACACACCTGCTGCAACAGCAGCACTGCACCTGGTCCGCAGGGTAGCAAAGCAAATCCCACCTTTTGACGAAAACTGGATTACCCCGACACTGGCAGCCGGCAGTGTGTATATATCGTCAGGCCCCCACATCTGCGGCGCCACCTGCAAGAGGAACACAAACCCTTAGTCCCGGGTTCTCACGATGGCCTGTGAGGTGGATGCTGGCACCTTCTCTCCTCCCAGTGGAGAGGAGAGAAGGCCAGGGCCAGAGCTGGCGTGTCAGGAGGGTCAGGGTTCAAAAACCCCATCATCCACCTCACACAGCAGCCCTGACCGTTCAAGTGACTTCTATCATCAGCCTGAAAATGGACCACAGTTACCAGTAATTCTGAGTGCTGTTCCTTCTGACGTCAGACATTTCGCTAGAAAGATTTTGCCAAATCTGCTTTCAAAATCCTATGCTATGAAATGTCTAACGAAAATCTGAGCTGTGAAATAAAGCACACATTTCAATGAATCCCAAAATGACTATCCCGAAGGAAGTTGTAACTTGAAGTGAAAAATACCCTCTAAAAGACATCAGCCAGAATTACCTGCCATCATTACTGATCCCATATGATTAATGAATTCTACAGCATCCTCTCAGATATAAACTTAAAACCATGAGCTGAATGCACATGTTAGCACAACCAAAGTTCTGCTTTCATAAGCAGCACAGGCGTCTCTGGAGAGGATTTTAATTGGGACTACAATGCGCACGGTGGTGGTAAGAGGTTTCATGCCGGCTGTTCTCCAAGGTGCAACACAGAAACACCACTAACCTCGAAGACACCTTTGTAACGAGATGATGAGAGACGATGTGGACAGAATACTGGAAATATTTGAAAAGGAGAAACAATGCAAGGAAAGAATCTTATCAGTTACCCTTTAACACCCTTAGAAAAACCCGATTTCTCTTTTGGGATGATTAAAGAAGAAAACGACATTTCTGGATTTTTCTTTTTCTTGTCTTTTTTTACATTTTCCTTTCTGAGACAGGGTCTTGGCTCTGTCACCAAGACTGGAGTACAGTGGAGCAATCACAGCTCACCGTAGCCTTAAGTGTTCTTCCCACCTCGGACTCCAGAGTAGCAGGGACCACAGGCACGCACCACCATACTCAGCTAATTTTTCTGTTGTGAGAGAGATGGGGTGTCTTGCTCTGTTGTCCAGGCTGCTCTTGAACTCCTTGGCCTCACAAAGTGCTGCGATTACATTACAGGCATAAGCCAGCGTGCCCAACCAACCTTTTTCTTAATTCTATAACAATTACGCCGCATTCAGAGGAAGGATAACTATTAGTGAGAAGAGACTTGGCGAAGCAATATGTTGATACGAAAACAAAATGGTAACAATTCCTCCTTGTGACATTTGAGTTTGAAACTGTTAACATACCAAGCAAAAATGATAGCTCAAATCAGGTTTTACAAAGAAGTCCAATAGATGATGATTCCAATTGTATGTTTGTTTCTAGATCTGAGAAAGTCAGTCATAGCCAACTTCTACAGTTTTGTTGCCATAGACCCAAGATTAAATCACAATGTGCGTGCGAACGTGCCCCAGGGTGCGGCAGGGAACCCCACGCCCACCAAGCACGCATATGCAGAAATATTTTGCCCAAATCTATTTTCCAACATAGAATTAAAGAGGTCCCAGATATACTTCTCTCTCTCCCCACCAAGTATGTGAGGTCAAGTTTATCCTAGTATTCGATAAAAAGGCTCATGTGAAAAAGGGAACAGCAACGCTCAGGCGACCCACGCAGGCCCCGGCAGACGCTCTATAGCAGAAGGGACGCGGCACAGGCAGGGCTGTGGGTGCACCTGCACCCTCGCTAACCTCATGGTGCAAGCACCCGAGGCTCTACAGATTCCACTCCCAGAGTTAGTGGGAAACTCCATCCTAGCACCGGGATGCTCTGCGTTGCTAGATGTACCTGCTTTAAGATATGCATGAACTGTCCTTACTCTACACACGAGACTCACTAGGAGATACTTTCAGATTTATCGGAAAAGAGACATTCCAGCAAATGCATTTCTGTAAGATTCTCTACCTCTTTTCACTGGGGGGGGGTGGGGGAGGGGGGAGGGGGAAAAGGTAACTTGCCTCCAAGGGTTGGAGACAAAGCCGTTACTGCAAGACAAGAGTGCTGCGCACCCCGGGAACCGCTGCGCCACGAGGCACGAGGCACGAGGCACGGCCGTGCACCCCGGACGCAGGAGTAGCACACGAGGCTAGCACAGGTTGACGCCAGCCCTCTCCAGAAGCAGGCCTGTCCCTTCCTCCTCCCCCTCAGCCCCCAGCTCCCTCCAGGCCTCAGTGGCTGCTGACAGGGCAGAGGCCACAACTAGAGGAGGCTCTCAACTCCACCAGGGACAGGAGCCCCGGACGCTGGGGACTCCGCTGCTGCCCTCCGCGCCCACCTCCCTCTGCTCCGCCCTATCTCAGGAGCCAGGCGTGGCCACTTTGACCCTCTCCTTCCCTTCTGTGACTCCTACAAAAACCAGTCCAGCGAGTCCAGGCTGCCTCGCACGCCACGGATGCCCGGCACAGGCCACATGTCCTCATCCAAGCTCCTGGGGCAAGAAGGCTCTTGCAGTATTTCGCTTTCTGGTTGAGCATCCCCAGCCTGAAATCCAAAGTGCTCCGAAGAGCATTTCCTGCGAGTGTCATATGAGGGAGAGCTCGGAATGTTTCAGGTTTCAGAGCATTTTGGAGTAGGGACGCTCAGCCTGAATTTGAACGTCTTTTCAAGGAGGCCACACACTGAAGCCCCCGATGTCCGCCCCACACAATCCCAGCACACCCTCTGAAGTCCCCAGCAACAAGATTTTCTTTCTTCAAAAAAAATAAAAAATAAATAAATAAATAAAAAACCCCAAGTCACATAAACTCACACGCAACCACTGAAGGGGGTTGTGGACACCTGCACAGACTGGATGAAATGGAACTGTCACATCTTTACCAGGGTAATTTCAAGTCATTCCTCAAAACACACACCTGTTTTACTGAGCTGCATTTTAAGGTGAACACACACAAATCATTTCGGGGAAACAAATGTCACTTTGGGCCGTGTGTGGTTTCTTGACTCCTGGGAATAACTCAGCGTTCACACCCTCACTTCTGGATAAGGGAGAAGATGCAAAGAAATCTGTTAAAACAAAGACATGGAAACAAGTTTAAGAAGGGTTTGAAAGGTTCCTCCTGTCCCCCTGGAGGGGAGAGGAGGACGCCTGGAAGGCTTACGGGGGACAGGAGCACAGCCTCCTCGGTGTGCCATGGACGTCGCCTCGCTGAGGGGAGAGGACGATGCCTGGAAGGCTCACGGGGGTGGGAGCACAGCCTCCTCAGTGCTTTCTACACTCAGCAGCTTCAGAGATTCCCGTAGAAGCAGAACGCGTGAGAACCGAGTCCGGAACACACCCCAAGGAAAGGGGATGAGGGGTCAACAAAAGCATTCGCTCATTACCAAGGAGCACGGGCATGACGCCGCTTCAAAGAACGTGTGAAAAAGTCACTCACGGGTGTTTCAGAAAATAAGGGTAGCGTGAGATTGCTCGATCAGTTCAAACAGGCTGCCATCCCCCAGGCCATGAAGCCCCTGAGATGAGCCTCTCACAGTGAACAGAAGTCACTCGCACCTCTGCCAGAGAAAGTCCTACAAGCCGACACGTGACCTCACGAAACCTGGCCTACAGCCCGTCGACCACAGTGAGTCTGACACGGTACATCCCTCCAGATGGTTAAGGACCCCAGCCTTCTCGGCACCAGGGATGGGTATCGCGGAAGACAATTTTTCTGAGGGGTGGTTTTGAAATGCAACTGTTCCACCTCAGGTCAGGCATTGGATCCTCATAAGGAGCACCTCCGAGATCCCTTCACATGCCGTTTACAATAGGGTCCCAGCGCCTAGGAGAATCTAAATGCTGCCGCTGATCCAAGAGGAGGCAGAGCTCAGGCGGTCATGCTCACTTCGCCCGCCACTCACCTCCGGCTATGACCCCGGTCCCTAACAGACCATGGACCAGCACCAGTCTGCAGTCCAGGACTAAGCCCTACTGGCCAGCACACACACACCAGCCCAGGTGGAGACACTACTCGTGACCCTGGCTGGGCAGGAAGGAAGCCTGAGGGCCATTTCCTGACCAGGATGCCACACCCCCGACCCAAATACAGAGGTTCCCCATAAAAACCCACTGTACACTCACCAGAAAACAGAGCCACACCTGGGCAACACAACAGGACCCCCCCATCCCTGCAACAAAGAAAAGAAAAATTAGCCAGGCATGCTGGTGCGCGCCCCAGGTCCCAGCTGCTCGGGTGACTGAGGGGGGAGGATCGCCTGAGCCAGGGATCACGCCACCGCATGCCAGCCTGGGTGACAGAGCAAGACCCTGTCTCGGAAAATATAAATAAACTAAAAACCAACAGAAACTGGGTGCATGTAGGGTGGAAGAAACGCCGCAGGAGACTAGCGAACGGCACCACAGGGTTTCTATCAGGAAGAACAGCACGTCTCCCAACCAAGTGCTCACGCCCTCATGAGACCCTGTGCTTGGGAAGCACCAGCGAGGCCACGTGGCTGGCCTCTTCCTGCTTTAAATCAAGTGGAACCAGACGCTGTGATGACACACAGGGACTATGACAAACCCTGGAGGTTCTAACTGAGAAAACAATGACATGTGTGAGTTCCTATGACAACGTCTCAAAACAATGGAAGGAGGGTACCGTTTGCAGATAAGACAACTTCTGAAGTCTATTCAAGTGTTACCTCTTGGGAAAATAGGGAAGACTCATTTTCTCCATAGACAGCGCACACACAGCACTTTGCCACACATAATACAAGGCGGTTTATGGCAGTGGCCGCATATTTTCACGTGTATCACCTTTTGGGCATCTTCTAGGTTTGCTAGAGCCGGCGGCTACTTTTATTCCCCACAAAACACACAGAAATGCATGAGCATTATCTCCTCTCATGGAGCATCTACACTAATAGGAAGAAGAATGTCGTGCTCCAAGTGTACCTGCAAACACGGTTTTCTTCTGAAAACCCAAGTGCATGCAAAGCAAACACGGCATATCACTAAAGCGCACAGGAGAGCAGAGCACCTCTGAGTAGAAAGCATGTAAAGGATAGCTAGTTGGGAACATTATTTTAAAACGTTTCTATGGATATGAGTTATCCCAGGGAGCCCGTTTGGTACCTGCATTCAAAGGCAATTCATTATTCGACATCCAACCTTTAACAGAAGGTTCACAGTAAGATCCCCGGAAACGGCATTCCCCTGGTGACTTTTCAATGCTCAGATTTCAGTATCGATACAGCTTGGTAAGCAGTCAGGAGAGGGGCGGCTCAGAGGCTGAAAGCACACAGGTCAGGGCCCTCCTGTGTCCGACAGCCTCACCTGGGCCTCGCTTTCTGCACTGCCCAGGGCTGCTCATGAGATTGTGCCGAAACGGATCTGTGCACGCCAAACAGCTCTCAGCAGGGGCTCAACAGCCAGAAGCCGTTCCACCACACCGTCATCCCCCTTCTAACCAGAGAACACCCGATACAGAAACAGGAGAAACAGGTATTAAATGAGTTGGCAAAGCCAAAATCCACCCGGATCTACCACTCCAAAACAAACATACACCACACTGCCCAATATTGATGGGAGCCAAAAACATGGAAGTCCTGAGAGCCCACACTGACCACAGCCAGACACCACTTCTGCAAGAACCAAGCACGCGCCTAGAGATCGCCCGTGATGACCCAGGAGAGCAGCTTGGAGCAGAGACAAACGTGAAGGAGAGGCACAGGGGCCAGGGTGCTGGGTGTGCCCGTCTGTGTGACCTCACTGAGATTGCTGACCTCTGGCCCTTGGTGTCCGTCCTGTGGAGGAGGTAGCCCCCAAATCCCTGCCTCCCTTCAGCGCTGACGGAGGCTGCCCTGAAGCCTCCCCAGGGCTGAGACCGCTTCGAAATCCTGTCAACTGCACACCCACATAAGCACGCAAATAAACAAAGTGTCAAGTACGCAGACAGGAAAAGAAAAGTATGCCAATCCTCCCCTATCCAACAGGCATTGAAAAAGGAACAGGAAAATTGTGGTAGTCTTGAAACCACCACCAGCTATCACGTCCTGTTGAGATGTTTTAGCCAATCAGGAACATCTCTTTACCAAGCACCTGTGTGTTTAGGAAGTCCGTTGACAGATTCCAAACAACCTCGGAGCCTGCGACCTGACCCCCATTCTACGCGCATCACCTCTCCGGCGGAACAAGCCCTGGACACCATTCAGATGGTGAGGAACAGGAGCAAGGGTAGCTTTCCCTGACCACCACCAAACAAGCTCGACCCCGAGGAGCCCGGAGAACAGCGACGTTTGCTTAGACGCTTTCCCACTGACCTTGTCAGAGCGAACGTTCCCATCCCACGCCACCCAGTGTTTGACTCTCCCTGGGATGCCAGCAGCCGCCAACCCTCACAACTCACAAGCTGGAAACAGAGGCCAAGCTGACAGGGGGGAGGCCTCTCTCCATCCCCTACTGAATTCGCTCAGGACACGGAGGTTCCCAAACACACACGGCCCCGGGTATTCCACACCTGGAGAACATTCTAACAACAGACGCTGCAAAGACGTTCCCCCTAAAGAGAAACTCTGTTTCTAACTTCCCTTAGGGAAAAATAGGAGGCCCAGAACTTTCCAGAAAATCAAGCCTGGGAGGAAGCCCCTCACCTCTGGCACTTCCTAAACCTGCCTTCCCGCAGGTGCTCAGGGATGTCCCCGCGCCAGCCCCGACCACCCAGGACGGCAGCAGGGCTCAGGCAGCCAGCACCTGGGCAGCAGGCGAAGCAACCCCAGGGTGAAAACGTCATCCCAGGCACCACTTCCCGGAGCCCCTCAGCAAGAAAAACAGAGGCGGGACCAGAACCGAGGGCTGACTCGAGGCTGGGGAGCCACAGACCCGCACAGCTCAATCATCGGACACGCTCTGCTGTGGACAGAGGAGCCCCGCACAGAGATCCTCGTGCCGGCTCCACGGGCCAGCGTCCCCCAGGGCTGCAAGTTTGCGATCACAGCTTCAGAATCGGGTTCCAGAATCTTCCGGAATCAAAGACACACCCAACTGTAAAGCTGCCAGGACAGCAGGGCCCAGGAGCAGGCTCAGGGGAGGAGCAGGTAGAAACCCCACACACAGCACACACGTGTGCATGCTTACTCCACACATGCCACCCCTTCACCCCATACTATACACGCAAACGCCTCTATGCACTCCATACACACCCTCAAATACACTCACCAAATGTGATGCGTGTACACACTCCACACACCCTCCAACATACACGACACACGCATGAACACGCTCACTCCACACACACCTGCTAAATACACTCACCACACACGCACAAACGTGACACACGTGCACACTCATTCCAGACCTCACGCCCCTCACCAAGTACACAGGTGCACACATCCCCAAGTCCAGCACCTGCAGACTCCACAAGCTTTGGTTTCCCCCACTGTTTCTCTCATCACATGAGATCCACACACACACGTGTCATTTACTGACATCTAACACCCGGGGAGGCCCTTAGACAGAACTGCAGTCACAAGTCGGCTTCATTCAGGCATTCATCACCAGCCCCCGGAAGCCACCTCTCCTGTCCCCACGGGGAGGGGGGGCCGAGACCGCAGGCGTCGCTGGGCTTACAGATCCCCAGGCTGGCAACCCAGCGAAATCAGGAGGGCTCGGCCACGGCCCTGGAGGGAGACGGGTACTGGCTCAGGTATGCGGCACACGGGTCCTCATTTCCATGCGGCGTCACCTACGACAGCGTCGGGTGAAAGCCAGTGGGGCTTGGCATTCCTGGGATAGACGGTCCTGGAATTACAAGGGAAGCTTTTTCACTTCTCCCCTCTGAACACATGAGGTCCATGGTCCCCGCTCACATCTAACCCTGGGAATCGGAATCGGTGACTCCTTGTCCACCTGAGGACCACCCAAGAGGATCCACACACCTGCTGCAACAGCAGCACTGCACCTGGTCCGCAGGGTAGCAAAGCAAATCCCACCTTTTGACGAAAACTGGATTACCCCGACACTGGCAGCCTGCAGTGTGTATATATCGTCAGGCCCCCACATCTGCGGCGCCACCTGCAAGAGGAACACAAACCCTTAGTCCCGGGTTCTCACGATGGCCTGTGAGGTGGATGCTGGCACCTTCTCTCCTCCCAGTGGAGAGGAGAGAAGGCCAGGGCCAGAGCTGGCGTGTCAGGAGGGTCAGGGTTCAAAAACCCCATCATCCACCTCACACAGCAGCCCTGACCGTTCAAGTGACTTCTATCATCAGCCTGAAAATGGACCACAGTTACCAGTAATTCTGAGTGCTGTTCCTTCTGACGTCAGACATTTCGCTAGAAAGATTTTGCCAAATCTGCTTTCAAAATCCTATGCTATGAAATGTCTAACGAAAATCTGAGCTGTGAAATAAAGCACACATTTCAATGAATCCCAAAATGACTATCCCGAAGGAAGTTGTAACTTGAAGTGAAAAATACCCTCTAAAAGACATCAGCCAGAATTACCTGCCATCATTACTGATCCCATATGATTAATGAATTCTACAGCATCCTCTCAGATATAAACTTAAAACCATGAGCTGAATGCACATGTTAGCACAACCAAAGTTCTGCTTTCATAAGCAGCACAGGCGTCTCTGGAGAGGATTTTAATTGGGACTACAATGCGCACGGTGGTGGTAAGAGGTTTCATGCCGGCTGTTCTCCAAGGTGCAACACAGAAACACCACTAACCTCGAAGACACCTTTGTAACGAGATGATGAGAGACGATGTGGACAGAATACTGGAAATATTTGAAAAGGAGAAACAATGCAAGGAAAGAATCTTATCAGTTACCCTTTAACACCCTTAGAAAAACCCGATTTCTCTTTTGGGATGATTAAAGAAGAAAACGACATTTCTGGATTTTTCTTTTTCTTGTCTTTTTTTACATTTTCCTTTCTGAGACAGGGTCTTGGCTCTGTCACCAAGACTGGAGTACAGTGGAGCAATCACAGCTCACCGTAGCCTTAAGTGTTCTTCCCACCTCGGACTCCAGAGTAGCAGGGACCACAGGCACGCACCACCATACTCAGCTAATTTTTCTGTTGTGAGAGAGATGGGGTGTCTTGCTCTGTTGTCCAGGCTGCTCTTGAACTCCTTGGCCTCACAAAGTGCTGCGATTACATTACAGGCATAAGCCAGCGTGCCCAACCAACCTTTTTCTTAATTCTATAACAATTACGCCGCATTCAGAGGAAGGATAACTATTAGTGAGAAGAGACTTGGCGAAGCAATATGTTGATACGAAAACAAAATGGTAACAATTCCTCCTTGTGACATTTGAGTTTGAAACTGTTAACATACCAAGCAAAAATGATAGCTCAAATCAGGTTTTACAAAGAAGTCCAATAGATGATGATTCCAATTGTATGTTTGTTTCTAGATCTGAGAAAGTCAGTCATAGCCAACTTCTACAGTTTTGTTGCCATAGACCCAAGATTAAATCACAATGTGCGTGCGAACGTGCCCCAGGGTGCGGCAGGGAACCCCACGCCCACCAAGCACGCATATGCAGAAATATTTTGCCCAAATCTATTTTCCAACATAGAATTAAAGAGGTCCCAGATATACTTCTCTCTCTCCCCACCAAGTATGTGAGGTCAAGTTTATCCTAGTATTCGATAAAAAGGCTCATGTGAAAAAGGGAACAGCAACGCTCAGGCGACCCACGCAGGCCCCGGCAGAGGCTCTATAGCAGAAGGGACGCGGCACAGGCAGGGCTGTGGGTGCACCTGCACCCTCGCTAACCTCATGGTGCAAGCACCCGAGGCTCTACAGATTCCACTCCCAGAGTTAGTGGGAAACTCCATCCTAGCACCGGGATGCTCTGCGTTGCTAGATGTACCTGCTTTAAGATATGCATGAACTGTCCTTACTCTACACACGAGACTCACTAGGAGATACTTTCAGATTTATCGGAAAAGAGACATTCCAGCAAATGCATTTCTGTAAGATTCTCTACCTCTTTTCACTGGGGGGGGTGGGGGAGGGGGAGGGGGAAAAGGTAACTTGCCTCCAAGGGTTGGAGACAAAGCCGTTACTGCAAGACAAGAGTGCTGCGCACCCCGGGAACCGCTGCGCCACGAGGCACGAGGCACGAGGCACGAGGCACGAGGCACGGCCGTGCACCCCGGACGCAGGAGTAGCACACGAGGCTAGCACAGGTTGACGCCAGCCCTCTCCAGAAGCAGGCCTGTCCCTTCCTCCTCCCCCTCAGCCCCCAGCTCCCTCCAGGCCTCAGTGGCTGCTGACAGGGCAGAGGCCACAACTAGAGGAGGCTCTCAACTCCACCAGGGACAGGAGCCCCGGACGCTGGGGACTCCGCTGCTGCCCTCCGCGCCCACCTCCCTCTGCTCCGCCCTATCTCAGGAGCCAGGCGTGGCCACTTTGACCCTCTCCTTCCCTTCTGTGACTCCTACAAAAACCAGTCCAGCGAGTCCAGGCTGCCTCGCACGCCACGGATGCCCGGCACAGGCCACATGTCCTCATCCAAGCTCCTGGGGCAAGAAGGCTCTTGCAGTATTTCGCTTTCTGGTTGAGCATCCCCAGCCTGAAATCCAAAGTGCTCCGAAGAGCATTTCCTACGAGTGTCATATGAGGGAGAGCTCGGAATGTTTCAGGTTTCAGAGCATTTTGGAGTAGGGACGCTCAGCCTGAATTTGAACGTCTTTTCAAGGAGGCCACACACTGAAGCCCCCGATGTCCGCCCCACACAATCCCAGCACACCCTCTGAAGTCCCCAGCAACAAGATTTTCTTTCTTCAAAAAAAATAAAAAATAAATAAATAAATAAAAAACCCCAAGTCACATAAACTCACACGCAACCACTGAAGGGGGTTGTGGACACCTGCACAGACTGGATGAAATGGAACTGTCACATCTTTACCAGGGTAATTTCAAGTCATTCCTCAAAACACACACCTGTTTTACTGAGCTGCATTTTAAGGTGAACACACACAAATCATTTCGGGGAAACAAATGTCACTTTGGGCCGTGTGTGGTTTCTTGACTCCTGGGAATAACTCAGCGTTCACACCCTCACTTCTGGATAAGGGAGAAGATGCAAAGAAATCTGTTAAAACAAAGACATGGAAACAAGTTTAAGAAGGGTTTGAAAGGTTCCTCCTGTCCCCCTGGAGGGGAGAGGAGGACGCCTGGAAGGCTTACGGGGGACAGGAGCACAGCCTCCTCGGTGTGCCATGGACGTCGCCTCGCTGAGGGGAGAGGACGATGCCTGGAAGGCTCACGGGGGTGGGAGCACAGCCTCCTCAGTGCTTTCTACACTCAGCAGCTTCAGAGATTCCCGTAGAAGCAGAACGCGTGAGAACCGAGTCCGGAACACACCCCAAGGAAAGGGGATGAGGGGTCAACAAAAGCATTCGCTCATTACCAAGGAGCACGGGCATGACGCCGCTTCAAAGAACGTGTGAAAAAGTCACTCACGGGTGTTTCAGAAAATAAGGGTAGCGTGAGATTGCTCGATCAGTTCAAACAGGCTGCCATCCCCCAGGCCATGAAGCCCCTGAGATGAGCCTCTCACAGTGAACAGAAGTCACTCGCACCTCTGCCAGAGAAAGTCCTACAAGCCGACACGTGACCTCACGAAACCTGGCCTACAGCCCGTCGACCACAGTGAGTCTGACACGGTACATCCCTCCAGATGGTTAAGGACCCCAGCCTTCTCGGCACCAGGGATGGGTATCGCGGAAGACAATTTTTCTGAGGGGTGGTTTTGAAATGCAACTGTTCCACCTCAGGTCAGGCATTGGATCCTCATAAGGAGCACCTCCGAGATCCCTTCACATGCCGTTTACAATAGGGTCCCAGCGCCTAGGAGAATCTAAATGCTGCCGCTGATCCAAGAGGAGGCAGAGCTCAGGCGGTCATGCTCACTTCGCCCGCCACTCACCTCCGGCTATGACCCCGGTCCCTAACAGACCATGGACCAGCACCAGTCTGCAGTCCAGGACTAAGCCCTACTGGCCAGCACACACACACCAGCCCAGGTGGAGACACTACTCGTGACCCTGGCTGGGCAGGAAGGAAGCCTGAGGGCCATTTCCTGACCAGGATGCCACACCCCCGACCCAAATACAGAGGTTCCCCATAAAAACCCACTGTACACTCACCAGAAAACAGAGCCACACCTGGGCAACACAACAAGACCCCCCCATCCCTGCAACAAAGAAAAGAAAAATTAGCCAGGCATGCTGGTGCGCGCCCCAGGTCCCAGCTGCTCGGGTGACTGAGGGGGGAGGATCGCCTGAGCCAGGGATCACGCCACCGCATGCCAGCCTGGGTGACAGAGCAAGACCCTGTCTCGGAAAATACAAATAAACTAAAAACCAACAGAAACTGGGTGCATGTAGGGTGGAAGAAACGCCGCAGGAGACTAGCGAACGGCACCACAGGGTTTCTATCAGGAAGAACAGCACGTCTCCCAACCAAGTGCTCACGCCCTCATGAGACCCTGTGCTTGGGAAGCACCAGCGAGGCCACGTGGCTGGCCTCTTCCTGCTTTAAATCAAGTGGAACCAGACGCTGTGATGACACACAGGGACTATGACAAACCCTGGAGGTTCTAACTGAGAAAACAATGACATGTGTGAGTTCCTATGACAACGTCTCAAAACAATGGAAGGAGGGTACCGTTTGCAGATAAGACAACTTCTGAAGTCTATTCAAGTGTTACCTCTTGGGAAAATAGGGAAGACTCATTTTCTCCATAGACAGCGCACACACAGCACTTTGCCACACATAATACAAGGCGGTTTATGGCAGTGGCCGCATATTTTCACGTGTATCACCTTTTGGGCATCTTCTAGGTTTGCTAGAGCCGGCGGCTACTTTTATTCCCCACAAAACACACAGAAATGCATGAGCATTATCTCCTCTCATGGAGCATCTACACTAATAGGAAGAAGAATGTCGTGCTCCAAGTGTACCTGCAAACACGGTTTTCTTCTGAAAACCCAAGTGCATGCAAAGCAAACACGGCATATCACTAAAGCGCACAGGAGAGCAGAGCACCTCTGAGTAGAAAGCATGTAAAGGATAGCTAGTTGGGAACATTATTTTAAAACGTTTCTATGGATATGAGTTATCCCAGGGAGCCCGTTTGGTACCTGCATTCAAAGGCAATTCATTATTCGACATCCAACCTTTAACAGAAGGTTCACAGTAAGATCCCCGGAAACGGCATTCCCCTGGTGACTTTTCAATGCTCAGATTTCAGTATCGATACAGCTTGGTAAGCAGTCAGGAGAGGGGCGGCTCAGAGGCTGAAAGCACACAGGTCAGGGCCCTCCTGTGTCCGACAGCCTCACCTGGGCCTCGCTTTCTGCACTGCCCAGGGCTGCTCATGAGATTGTGCCGAAACGGAGCTGTGCACGCCAAACAGCTCTCAGCAGGGGCTCAACAGCCAGAAGCCGTTCCACCACACCGTCATCCCCCTTCTAACCAGAGAACACCCGATACAGAAACAGGAGAAACAGGTATTAAGTGAGTTGGCAAAGCCAAAATCCACCCGGATCTACCACTCCAAAACAAACATACACCACACTGCCCAATATTGATGGGAGCCAAAAACATGGAAGTCCTGAGAGCCCACACTGACCACAGCCAGACACCACTTCTGCAAGAACCAAGCACGCGCCTAGAGATCGCCCGTGATGACCCAGGAGAGCAGCTTGGAGCAGAGACAAACGTGAAGGAGAGGCACAGGGGCCAGGGTGCTGGGTGTGCCCGTCTGTGTGACCTCACTGAGATTGCTGACCTCTGGCCCTTGGTGTCCGTCCTGTGGAGGAGGTAGCCCCCAAATCCCTGCCTCCCTTCAGCGCTGACGGAGGCTGCCCTGAAGCCTCCCCAGGGCTGAGACCGCTTCGAAATCCTGTCAACTGCACACCCACATAAGCACACAAATAAACAAAGTGTCAAGTACGCAGACAGGAAAAGAAAAGTATGCCAATCCTCCCCTATCCAACAGGCATTGAAAAAGGAACAGGAAAATTGTGGTAGTCTTGAAACCACCACCAGCTATCATGTCCTGTTGAGATGTTTTAGCCAATCAGGAACATCTCTTTACCAAGCACCTGTGTGTTTAGGAAGTCCGTTGACAGATTCCAAACAACCTCGGAGCCTGCGACCTGACCCCCATTCTACGCGCATCACCTCTCCGGCGGAACAAGCCCTGGACACCATTCAGATGGTGAGGAACAGGAACAAGGGTAGCTTTCCCTGACCACCACCAAACAAGCTCGACCCCGAGGAGCCCGGAGAACAGCGACGTTTGCTTAGACGCTTTCCCACTGACCTTGTCAGAGCGAACGTTCCCATCCCACGCCACCCAGTGTTTGACTCTCCCTGGGATGCCAGCAGCCGCCAACCCTCACAACTCACAAGCTGGAAACAGAGGCCAAGCTGACAGGAGGGAGGCCTCTCTCCATCCCCTACTGAATTCGCTCAGGACACGGAGGTTCCCAAACACACACGGCCCCGGGTATTCCACACCTGGAGAACATTCTAACAACAGACGCTGCAAAGACGTTCCCCTAAAGAGAAACTCAGTTTCTAACTTCCCTTAGGGAAAAATAGGAGGCCCAGAACTTTCCAGAAAATCAAGCCTGGGAGGAAGCCCCTCACCTCTGGCACTTCCTAAACCTGCCTTCCCGCAGGTGCTCAGGGATGTCCCCGCGCCAGCCCCGACCACCCAGGACGGCAGCAGGGCTCAGGCAGCCAGCACCTGGGCAGCAGGCGAAGCAACCCCAGGGTGAAAACGTCATCCCAGGCACCACTTCCCGGAGCCCCTCAGCAAGAAAAACAGAGGCGGGACCAGAACCGAGGGCTGACTCGAGGCTGGGGAGCCACAGACCCGCACAGCTCAATCATCGGACACGCTCTGCTGTGGACAGAGGAGCCCAGCCCAGGGAGAGGCCAGCACAGAGATCCTCGTGCCGGCTCCACGGGCCAGCGTCCCCCAGGGCTGCAAGTTTGCGATCACAGCTTCAGAATCGGGTTCCAGAATCTTCCGGAATCAAAGACACACCCAACTGTAAAGCTGCCAGGACAGCAGGGCCCAGGAGCAGGCTCAGGGGAGGAGCAGGTAGAAACCCCACACACAGCACACACGTGTGCATGCTTACTCCACACATGCCACCCCTTCACCCCATACTATACACGCAAACGCCTCTATGCACTCCATACACACCCTCAAATACACTCACCAAATGTGATGCGTGTACACACTCCACACACCCTCCAACATACACGACACACGCATGAACACGCTCACTCCACACACACCTGCTAAATACACTCACCACACACGCACAAACGTGACACACGTGCACACTCATTCCAGACCTCACGCCCCTCACCAAGTACACAGGTGCACACATCCCCAAGTCCAGCACCTGCAGACTCCACAAGCTTTGGTTTCCCCCACTGTTTCTCTCATCACATGAGATCCACACACACACGTGTCATTTACTGACATCTAACACCCGGGGAGGCCCTTAGACAGAACTGCAGTCACAAGTCGGCTTCATTCAGGCATTCATCACCAGCCCCCGGAAGCCACCTCTCCTGTCCCCACGGGGAGGGGGGGCCGAGACCGCAGGCGTCGCTGGGCTTACAGATCCCCAGGCTGGCAACCCAGCGAAATCAGGAGGGCTCGGCCACGGCCCTGGAGGGAGACGGGTACTGGCTCAGGTATGCGGCACACGGGTCCTCATTTCCATGCGGCGTCACCTACGACAGCGTCGGGTGAAAGCCAGTGGGGCTTGGCATTCCTGGGATAGACGGTCCTGGAATTACAAGGGAAGCTTTTTCACTTCTCCCCTCTGAACACATGAGGTCCATGGTCCCCGCTCACATCTAACCCTGGGAATCGGAATCGGTGACTCCTTGTCCACCTGAGGACCACCCAAGAGGATCCACACACCTGCTGCAACAGCAGCACTGCACCTGGTCCGCAGGGTAGCAAAGCAAATCCCACCTTTTGACGAAAACTGGATTACCCCGACACTGGCAGCCGGCAGTGTGTATATATCGTCAGGCCCCCACATCTGCGGCGCCACCTGCAAGAGGAACACAAACCCTTAGTCCCGGGTTCTCACGATGGCCTGTGAGGTGGATGCTGGCACCTTCTCTCCTCCCAGTGGAGAGGAGAGAAGGCCAGGGCCAGAGCTGGCGTGTCAGGAGGGTCAGGGTTCAAAAACCCCATCATCCACCTCACACAGCAGCCCTGACCGTTCAAGTGACTTCTATCATCAGCCTGAAAATGGACCACAGTTACCAGTAATTCTGAGTGCTGTTCCTTCTGACGTCAGACATTTCGCTAGAAAGATTTTGCCAAATCTGCTTTCAAAATCCTATGCTATGAAATGTCTAACGAAAATCTGAGCTGTGAAATAAAGCACACATTTCAATGAATCCCAAAATGACTATCCCGAAGGAAGTTGTAACTTGAAGTGAAAAATACCCTCTAAAAGACATCAGCCAGAATTACCTGCCATCATTACTGATCCCATATGATTAATGAATTCTACAGCATCCTCTCAGATATGAACTTAAAACCATGAGCTGAATGCACATGTTAGCACAACCAAAGTTCTGCTTTCATAAGCAGCACAGGCGTCTCTGGAGAGGATTTTAATTGGGACTACAATGCGCACGGTGGTGGTAAGAGGTTTCATGCCGGCTGTTCTCCAAGGTGCAACACAGAAACACCACTAACCTCGAAGACACCTTTGTAACGAGATGATGAGAGACGATGTGGACAGAATACTGGAAATATTTGAAAAGGAGAAACAATGCAAGGAAAGAATCTTATCAGTTACCCTTTAACACCCTTAGAAAAACCCGATTTCTCTTTTGGGATGATTAAAGAAGAAAACGACATTTCTGGATTTTTCTTTTTCTTGTCTTTTTTTACATTTTCCTTTCTGAGACAGGGTCTTGGCTCTGTCACCAAGACTGGAGTACAGTGGAGCAATCACAGCTCACCGTAGCCTTAAGTGTTCTTCCCACCTCGGACTCCAGAGTAGCAGGGACCACAGGCACGCACCACCATACTCAGCTAATTTTTCTGTTGTGAGAGAGATGGGGTGTCTTGCTCTGTTGTCCAGGCTGCTCTTGAACTCCTTGGCCTCACAAAGTGCTGCGATTACATTACAGGCATAAGCCAGCGTGCCCAACCAACCTTTTTCTTAATTCTATAACAATTACGCCGCATTCAGAGGAAGGATAACTATTAGTGAGAAGAGACTTGGCGAAGCAATATGTTGATACGAAAACAAAATGGTAACAATTCCTCCTTGTGACATTTGAGTTTGAAACTGTTAACATACCAAGCAAAAATGATAGCTCAAATCAGGTTTTACAAAGAAGTCCAATAGATGATGATTCCAATTGTATGTTTGTTTCTAGATCTGAGAAAGTCAGTCATAGCCAACTTCTACAGTTTTGTTGCCATAGACCCAAGATTAAATCACAATGTGCGTGCGAACGTGCCCCAGGGTGCGGCAGGGAACCCCACGCCCACCAAGCACGCATATGCAGAAATATTTTGCCCAAATCTATTTTCCAACATAGAATTAAAGAGGTCCCAGATATACTTCTCTCTCTCCCCACCAAGTATGTGAGGTCAAGTTTATCCTAGTATTCGATAAAAAGGCTCATGTGAAAAAGGGAACAGCAACGCTCAGGCGACCCACGCAGGCCCCGGCAGAGGCTCTATAGCAGAAGGGACGCGGCACAGGCAGGGCTGTGGGTGCACCTGCACCCTCGCTAACCTCATGGTGCAAGCACCCGAGGCTCTACAGATTCCACTCCCAGAGTTAGTGGGAAACTCCATCCTAGCACCGGGATGCTCTGCGTTGCTAGATGTACCTGCTTTAAGATATGCATGAACTGTCCTTACTCTACACACGAGACTCACTAGGAGATACTTTCAGATTTATCGGAAAAGAGACATTCCAGCAAATGCATTTCTGTAAGATTCTCTACCTCTTTTCACTGGGGGGGGGGTGGGGGAGGGGGGAGGGGGAAAAGGTAACTTGCCTCCAAGGGTTGGAGACAAAGCCGTTACTGCAAGACAAGAGTGCTGCGCACCCCGGGAACCGCTGCGCCACGAGGCACGAGGCACGAGGCACGGCCGTGCACCCCGGACGCAGGAGTAGCACACGAGGCTAGCACAGGTTGACGCCAGCCCTCTCCAGAAGCAGGCCTGTCCCTTCCTCCTCCCCCTCAGCCCCCAGCTCCCTCCAGGCCTCAGTGGCTGCTGACAGGGCAGAGGCCACAACTAGAGGAGGCTCTCAACTCCACCAGGGACAGGAGCCCCGGACGCTGGGGACTCCGCTGCTGCCCTCCGCGCCCACCTCCCTCTGCTCCGCCCTATCTCAGGAGCCAGGCGTGGCCACTTTGACCCTCTCCTTCCCTTCTGTGACTCCTACAAAAACCAGTCCAGCGAGTCCAGGCTGCCTCGCACGCCACGGATGCCCGGCACAGGCCACATGTCCTCATCCAAGCTCCTGGGGCAAGAAGGCTCTTGCAGTATTTCGCTTTCTGGTTGAGCATCCCCAGCCTGAAATCCAAAGTGCTCCGAAGAGCATTTCCTGCGAGTGTCATATGAGGGAGAGCTCGGAATGTTTCAGGTTTCAGAGCATTTTGGAGTAGGGACGCTCAGCCTGAATTTGAACGTCTTTTCAAGGAGGCCACACACTGAAGCCCCCGATGTCCGCCCCACACAATCCCAGCACACCCTCTGAAGTCCCCAGCAACAAGATTTTCTTTCTTCAAAAAAAATAAAAAATAAATAAATAAATAAAAAACCCCAAGTCACATAAACTCACACGCAACCACTGAAGGGGGTTGTGGACACCTGCACAGACTGGATGAAATGGAACTGTCACATCTTTACCAGGGTAATTTCAAGTCATTCCTCAAAACACACACCTGTTTTACTGAGCTGCATTTTAAGGTGAACACACACAAATCATTTCGGGGAAACAAATGTCACTTTGGGCCGTGTGTGGTTTCTTGACTCCTGGGAATAACTCAGCGTTCACACCCTCACTTCTGGATAAGGGAGAAGATGCAAAGAAATCTGTTAAAACAAAGACATGGAAACAAGTTTAAGAAGGGTTTGAAAGGTTCCTCCTGTCCCCCTGGAGGGGAGAGGAGGACGCCTGGAAGGCTTACGGGGGACAGGAGCACAGCCTCCTCGGTGTGCCATGGACGTCGCCTCGCTGAGGGGAGAGGA
Organism: Chlorocebus sabaeus; assembly: GCF_047675955.1. Lineage (NCBI taxonomy): Eukaryota > Metazoa > Chordata > Mammalia > Primates > Cercopithecidae > Chlorocebus > Chlorocebus sabaeus. The sequence goes on along the minus strand of NW_027328264.1, from coordinate 20,067 downwards.
CGATGCCTGGAAGGCTCACGGGGGTGGGAGCACAGCCTCCTCAGTGCTTTCTACACTCAGCAGCTTCAGAGATTCCCGTAGAAGCAGAACGCGTGAGAACCGAGTCCGGAACACACCCCAAGGAAAGGGGATGAGGGGTCAACAAAAGCATTCGCTCATTACCAAGGAGCACGGGCATGACGCCGCTTCAAAGAACGTGTGAAAAAGTCACTCACGGGTGTTTCAGAAAATAAGGGTAGCGTGAGATTGCTCGATCAGTTCAAACAGGCTGCCATCCCCCAGGCCATGAAGCCCCTGAGATGAGCCTCTCACAGTGAACAGAAGTCACTCGCACCTCTGCCAGAGAAAGTCCTACAAGCCGACACGTGACCTCACGAAACCTGGCCTACAGCCCGTCGACCACAGTGAGTCTGACACGGTACATCCCTCCAGATGGTTAAGGACCCCAGCCTTCTCGGCACCAGGGATGGGTATCGCGGAAGACAATTTTTCTGAGGGGTGGTTTTGAAATGCAACTGTTCCACCTCAGGTCAGGCATTGGATCCTCATAAGGAGCACCTCCGAGATCCCTTCACATGCCGTTTACAATAGGGTCCCAGCGCCTAGGAGAATCTAAATGCTGCCGCTGATCCAAGAGGAGGCAGAGCTCAGGCGGTCATGCTCACTTCGCCCGCCACTCACCTCCGGCTATGACCCCGGTCCCTAACAGACCATGGACCAGCACCAGTCTGCAGTCCAGGACTAAGCCCTACTGGCCAGCACACACACACCAGCCCAGGTGGAGACACTACTCGTGACCCTGGCTGGGCAGGAAGGAAGCCTGAGGGCCATTTCCTGACCAGGATGCCACACCCCCGACCCAAATACAGAGGTTCCCCATAAAAACCCACTGTACACTCACCAGAAAACAGAGCCACACCTGGGCAACACAACAAGACCCCCCCATCCCTGCAACAAAGAAAAGAAAAATTAGCCAGGCATGCTGGTGCGCGCCCCAGGTCCCAGCTGCTCGGGTGACTGAGGGGGGAGGATCGCCTGAGCCAGGGATCACGCCACCGCATGCCAGCCTGGGTGACAGAGCAAGACCCTGTCTCGGAAAATATAAATAAACTAAAAACCAACAGAAACTGGGTGCATGTAGGGTGGAAGAAACGCCGCAGGAGACTAGCGAACGGCACCACAGGGTTTCTATCAGGAAGAACAGCACGTCTCCCAACCAAGTGCTCACGCCCTCATGAGACCCTGTGCTTGGGAAGCACCAGTGAGGCCACGTGGCTGGCCTCTTCCTGCTTTAAATCAAGTGGAACCAGACGCTGTGATGACACACAGGGACTATGACAAACCCTGGAGGTTCTAACTGAGAAAACAATGACATGTGTGAGTTCCTATGACAACGTCTCAAAACAATGGAAGGAGGGTACCGTTTGCAGATAAGACAACTTCTGAAGTCTATTCAAGTGTTACCTCTTGGGAAAATAGGGAAGACTCATTTTCTCCATAGACAGCGCACACACAGCACTTTGCCACACATAATACAAGGCGGTTTATGGCAGTGGCCGCATATTTTCACGTGTATCACCTTTTGGGCATCTTCTAGGTTTGCTAGAGCCGGCGGCTACTTTTATTCCCCACAAAACACACAGAAATGCATGAGCATTATCTCCTCTCATGGAGCATCTACACTAATAGGAAGAAGAATGTCGTGCTCCAAGTGTACCTGCAAACACGGTTTTCTTCTGAAAACCCAAGTGCATGCAAAGCAAACACGGCATATCACTAAAGCGCACAGGAGAGCAGAGCACCTCTGAGTAGAAAGCATGTAAAGGATAGCTAGTTGGGAACATTATTTTAAAACGTTTCTATGGATATGAGTTATCCCAGGGAGCCCGTTTGGTACCTGCATTCAAAGGCAATTCATTATTCGACATCCAACCTTTAACAGAAGGTTCACAGTAAGATCCCCGGAAACGGCATTCCCCTGGTGACTTTTCAATGCTCAGATTTCAGTATCGATACAGCTTGGTAAGCAGTCAGGAGAGGGGCGGCTCAGAGGCTGAAAGCACACAGGTCAGGGCCCTCCTGTGTCCGACAGCCTCACCTGGGCCTCGCTTTCTGCACTGCCCAGGGCTGCTCATGAGATTGTGCCGAAACGGAGCTGTGCACGCCAAACAGCTCTCAGCAGGGGCTCAACAGCCAGAAGCCGTTCCACCACACCGTCATCCCCCTTCTAACCAGAGAACACCCGATACAGAAACAGGAGAAACAGGTATTAAGTGAGTTGGCAAAGCCAAAATCCACCCGGATCTACCACTCCAAAACAAACATACACCACACTGCCCAATATTGATGGGAGCCAAAAACATGGAAGTCCTGAGAGCCCACACTGACCACAGCCAGACACCACTTCTGCAAGAACCAAGCACGCGCCTAGAGATCGCCCGTGATGACCCAGGAGAGCAGCTTGGAGCAGAGACAAACGTGAAGGAGAGGCACAGGGGCCAGGGTGCTGGGTGTGCCCGTCTGTGTGACCTCACTGAGATTGCTGACCTCTGGCCCTTGGTGTCCGTCCTGTGGAGGAGGTAGCCCCCAAATCCCTGCCTCCCTTCAGCGCTGACGGAGGCTGCCCTGAAGCCTCCCCAGGGCTGAGACCGCTTCGAAATCCTGTCAACTGCACACCCACATAAGCACACAAATAAACAAAGTGTCAAGTACGCAGACAGGAAAAGAAAAGTATGCCAATCCTCCCCTATCCAACAGGCATTGAAAAAGGAACAGGAAAATTGTGGTAGTCTTGAAACCACCACCAGCTATCACGTCCTGTTGAGATGTTTTAGCCAATCAGGAACATCTCTTTACCAAGCACCTGTGTGTTTAGGAAGTCCGTTGACAGATTCCAAACAACCTCGGAGCCTGCGACCTGACCCCCATTCTACGCGCATCACCTCTCCGGCGGAACAAGCCCTGGACACCATTCAGATGGTGAGGAACAGGAACAAGGGTAGCTTTCCCTGACCACCACCAAACAAGCTCGACCCCGAGGAGCCCGGAGAACAGCGACGTTTGCTTAGACGCTTTCCCACTGACCTTGTCAGAGCGAACGTTCCCATCCCACGCCACCCAGTGTTTGACTCTCCCTGGGATGCCAGCAGCCGCCAACCCTCACAACTCACAAGCTGGAAACAGAGGCCAAGCTGACAGGAGGGAGGCCTCTCTCCATCCCCTACTGAATTCGCTCAGGACACGGAGGTTCCCAAACACACACGGCCCCGGGTATTCCACACCTGGAGAACATTCTAACAACAGACGCTGCAAAGACGTTCCCCTAAAGAGAAACTCAGTTTCTAACTTCCCTTAGGGAAAAATAGGAGGCCCAGAACTTTCCAGAAAATCAAGCCTGGGAGGAAGCCCCTCACCTCTGGCACTTCCTAAACCTGCCTTCCCGCAGGTGCTCAGGGATGTCCCCGCGCCAGCCCCGTCCACCCAGGACGGCAGCAGGGCTCAGGCAGCCAGCACCTGGGCAGCAGGCGAAGCAACCCCAGGGTGAAAACGTCATCCCAGGCACCACTTCCCGGAGCCCCTCAGCAAGAAAAACAGAGGCGGGACCAGAACCGAGGGCTGACTCGAGGCTGGGGAGCCACAGACCCGCACAGCTCAATCATCGGACACGCTCTGCTGTGGACAGAGGAGCCCAGCCCAGGGAGAGGCCAGCACAGAGATCCTCGTGCCGGCTCCACGGGCCAGCGTCCCCCAGGGCTGCAAGTTTGCGATCACAGCTTCAGAATCGGGTTCCAGAATCTTCCGGAATCAAAGACACACCCAACTGTAAAGCTGCCAGGACAGCAGGGCCCAGGAGCAGGCTCAGGGGAGGAGCAGGTAGAAACCCCACACACAGCACACACGTGTGCATGCTTACTCCACACATGCCACCCCTTCACCCGATACTATACACGCAAACGCCTCTATGCACTCCATACACACCCTCAAATACACTCACCAAATGTGATGCGTGTACACACTCCACACACCCTCCAACATACACGACACACGCATGAACACGCTCACTCCACACACACCTGCTAAATACACTCACCACACACGCACAAACGTGACACACGTGCACACTCATTCCAGACCTCACGCCCCTCACCAAGTACACAGGTGCACACATCCCCAAGTCCAGCACCTGCAGACTCCACAAGCTTTGGTTTCCCCCACTGTTTCTCTCATCACATGAGATCCACACACACACGTGTCATTTACTGACATCTAACACCCGGGGAGGCCCTTAGACAGAACTGCAGTCACAAGTCGGCTTCATTCAGGCATTCATCACCAGCCCCCGGAAGCCACCTCTCCTGTCCCCACGGGGAGGGGGGGCCGAGACCGCAGGCGTCGCTGGGCTTACAGATCCCCAGGCTGGCAACCCAGCGAAATCAGGAGGGCTCGGCCACGGCCCTGGAGGGAGACGGGTACTGGCTCAGGTATGCGGCACACGGGTCCTCATTTCCATGCGGCGTCACCTACGACAGCGTCGGGTGAAAGCCAGTGGGGCTTGGCATTCCTGGGATAGACGGTCCTGGAATTACAAGGGAAGCTTTTTCACTTCTCCCCTCTGAACACATGAGGTCCATGGTCCCCGCTCACATCTAACCCTGGGAATCGGAATCGGTGACTCCTTGTCCACCTGAGGACCACCCAAGAGGATCCACACACCTGCTGCAACAGCAGCACTGCACCTGGTCCGCAGGGTAGCAAAGCAAATCCCACCTTTTGACGAAAACTGGATTACCCCGACACTGGCAGCCGGCAGTGTGTATATATCGTCAGGCCCCCACATCTGCGGCGCCACCTGCAAGAGGAACACAAACCCTTAGTCCCGGGTTCTCACGATGGCCTGTGAGGTGGATGCTGGCACCTTCTCTCCTCCCAGTGGAGAGGAGAGAAGGCCAGGGCCAGAGCTGGCGTGTCAGGAGGGTCAGGGTTCAAAAACCCCATCATCCACCTCACACAGCAGCCCTGACCGTTCAAGTGACTTCTATCATCAGCCTGAAAATGGACCACAGTTACCAGTAATTCTGAGTGCTGTTCCTTCTGACGTCAGACATTTCGCTAGAAAGATTTTGCCAAATCTGCTTTCAAAATCCTATGCTATGAAATGTCTAACGAAAATCTGAGCTGTGAAATAAAGCACACATTTCAATGAATCCCAAAATGACTATCCCGAAGGAAGTTGTAACTTGAAGTGAAAAATACCCTCTAAAAGACATCAGCCAGAATTACCTGCCATCATTACTGATCCCATATGATTAATGAATTCTACAGCATCCTCTCAGATATAAACTTAAAACCATGAGCTGAATGCACATGTTAGCACAACCAAAGTTCTGCTTTCATAAGCAGCACAGGCGTCTCTGGAGAGGATTTTAATTGGGACTACAATGCGCACGGTGGTGGTAAGAGGTTTCATGCCGGCTGTTCTCCAAGGTGCAACACAGAAACACCACTAACCTCGAAGACACCTTTGTAACGAGATGATGAGAGACGATGTGGACAGAATACTGGAAATATTTGAAAAGGAGAAACAATGCAAGGAAAGAATCTTATCAGTTACCCTTTAACACCCTTAGAAAAACCCGATTTCTCTTTTGGGATGATTAAAGAAGAAAACGACATTTCTGGATTTTTCTTTTTCTTGTCTTTTTTTACATTTTCCTTTCTGAGACAGGGTCTTGGCTCTGTCACCAAGACTGGAGTACAGTGGAGCAATCACAGCTCACCGTAGCCTTAAGTGTTCTTCCCACCTCGGACTCCAGAGTAGCAGGGACCACAGGCACGCACCACCATACTCAGCTAATTTTTCTGTTGTGAGAGAGATGGGGTGTCTTGCTCTGTTGTCCAGGCTGCTCTTGAACTCCTTGGCCTCACAAAGTGCTGCGATTACATTACAGGCATAAGCCAGCGTGCCCAACCAACCTTTTTCTTAATTCTATAACAATTACGCCGCATTCAGAGGAAGGATAACTATTAGTGAGAAGAGACTTGGCGAAGCAATATGTTGATACGAAAACAAAATGGTGACAATTCCTCCTTGTGACATTTGAGTTTGAAACTGTTAACATACCAAGCAAAAATGATAGCTCAAATCAGGTTTTACAAAGAAGTCCAATAGATGATGATTCCAATTGTATGTTTGTTTCTAGATCTGAGAAAGTCAGTCATAGCCAACTTCTACAGTTTTGTTGCCATAGACCCAAGATTAAATCACAATGTGCGTGCGAACGTGCCCCAGGGTGCGGCAGGGAACCCCACGCCCACCAAGCACGCATATGCAGAAATATTTTGCCCAAATCTATTTTCCAACATAGAATTAAAGAGGTCCCAGATATACTTCTCTCTCTCCCCACCAAGTATGTGAGGTCAAGTTTATCCTAGTATTCGATAAAAAGGCTCATGTGAAAAAGGGAACAGCAACGCTCAGGCGACCCACGCAGGCCCCGGCAGACGCTCTATAGCAGAAGGGACGCGGCACAGGCAGGGCTGTGGGTGCACCTGCACCCTCGCTAACCTCATGGTGCAAGCACCCGAGGCTCTACAGATTCCACTCCCAGAGTTAGTGGGAAACTCCATCCTAGCACCGGGATGCTCTGCGTTGCTAGATGTACCTGCTTTAAGATATGCATGAACTGTCCTTACTCTACACACGAGACTCACTAGGAGATACTTTCAGATTTATCGGAAAAGAGACATTCCAGCAAATGCATTTCTGTAAGATTCTCTACCTCTTTTCACTGGGGGGGGTGGGGGAGGGGGAGGGGGAAAAGGTAACTTGCCTCCAAGGGTTGGAGACAAAGCCGTTACTGCAAGACAAGAGTGCTGCGCACCCCGGGAACCGCTGCGCCACGAGGCACGAGGCACGAGGCACGAGGCACGGCCGTGCACCCCGGACGCAGGAGTAGCACACGAGGCTAGCACAGGTTGACGCCAGCCCTCTCCAGAAGCAGGCCTGTCCCTTCCTCCTCCTCCCTCAGCCCCCAGCTCCCTCCAGGCCTCAGTGGCTGCTGACAGGGCAGAGGCCACAACTAGAGGAGGCTCTCAACTCCACCAGGGACAGGAGCCCCGGACGCTGGGGACTCCGCTGCTGCCCTCCGCGCCCACCTCCCTCTGCTCCGCCCTATCTCAGGAGCCAGGCGTGGCCACTTTGACCCTCTCCTTCCCTTCTGTGACTCCTACAAAAACCAGTCCAGCGAGTCCAGGCTGCCTCGCACGCCACGGATGCCCGGCACAGGCCACATGTCCTCATCCAAGCTCCTGGGGCAAGAAGGCTCTTGCAGTATTTCGCTTTCTGGTTGAGCATCCCCAGCCTGAAATCCAAAGTGCTCCGAAGAGCATTTCCTGCGAGTGTCATATGAGGGAGAGCTCGGAATGTTTCAGGTTTCAGAGCATTTTGGAGTAGGGACGCTCAGCCTGAATTTGAACGTCTTTTCAAGGAGGCCACACACTGAAGCCCCCGATGTCCGCCCCACACAATCCCAGCACACCCTCTGAAGTCCCCAGCAACAAGATTTTCTTTCTTCAAAAAAAATAAAAAATAAATAAATAAATAAAAAACCCCAAGTCACATAAACTCACACGCAACCACTGAAGGGGGTTGTGGACACCTGCACAGACTGGATGAAATGGAACTGTCACATCTTTACCAGGGTAATTTCAAGTCATTCCTCAAAACACACACCTGTTTTACTGAGCTGCATTTTAAGGTGAACACACACAAATCATTTCGGGGAAACAAATGTCACTTTGGGCCGTGTGTGGTTTCTTGACTCCTGGGAATAACTCAGCGTTCACACCCTCACTTCTGGATAAGGGAGAAGATGCAAAGAAATCTGTTAAAACAAAGACATGGAAACAAGTTTAAGAAGGGTTTGAAAGGTTCCTCCTGTCCCCCTGGAGGGGAGAGGAGGACGCCTGGAAGGCTTACGGGGGACAGGAGCACAGCCTCCTCGGTGTGCCATGGACGTCGCCTCGCTGAGGGGAGAGGACGATGCCTGGAAGGCTCACGGGGGTGGGAGCACAGCCTCCTCAGTGCTTTCAACACTCAGCAGCTTCAGAGATTCCCGTAGAAGCAGAACGCGTGAGAACCGAGTCCGGAACACACCCCAAGGAAAGGGGATGAGGGGTCAACAAAAGCATTCGCTCATTACCAAGGAGCACGGGCATGACGCCGCTTCAAAGAACGTGTGAAAAAGTCACTCACGGGTGTTTCAGAAAATAAGGGTAGCGTGAGATTGCTCGATCAGTTCAAACAGGCTGCCATCCCCCAGGCCATGAAGCCCCTGAGATGAGCCTCTCACAGTGAACAGAAGTCACTCGCACCTCTGCCAGAGAAAGTCCTACAAGCCGACACGTGACCTCACGAAACCTGGCCTACAGCCCGTCGACCACAGTGAGTCTGACACGGTACATCCCTCCAGATGGTTAAGGACCCCAGCCTTCTCGGCACCAGGGATGGGTATCGCGGAAGACAATTTTTCTGAGGGGTGGTTTTGAAATGCAACTGTTCCACCTCAGGTCAGGCATTGGATCCTCATAAGGAGCACCTCCGAGATCCCTTCACATGCCGTTTACAATAGGGTCCCAGCGCCTAGGAGAATCTAAATGCTGCCGCTGATCCAAGAGGAGGCAGAGCTCAGGCGGTCATGCTCACTTCGCCCGCCACTCACCTCCGGCTATGACCCCGGTCCCTAACAGACCATGGACCAGCACCAGTCTGCAGTCCAGGACTAAGCCCTACTGGCCAGCACACACACACCAGCCCAGGTGGAGACACTACTCGTGACCCTGGCTGGGCAGGAAGGAAGCCTGAGGGCCATTTCCTGACCAGGATGCCACACCCCCGACCCAAATACAGAGGTTCCCCATAAAAACCCACTGTACACTCACCAGAAAACAGAGCCACACCTGGGCAACACAACAAGACCCCCCCATCCCTGCAACAAAGAAAAGAAAAATTAGCCAGGCATGCTGGTGCGCGCCCCAGGTCCCAGCTGCTCGGGTGACTGAGGGGGGAGGATCGCCTGAGCCAGGGATCACGCCACCGCATGCCAGCCTGGGTGACAGAGCAAGACCCTGTCTCGGAAAATATAAATAAACTAAAAACCAACAGAAACTGGGTGCATGTAGGGTGGAAGAAACGCCGCAGGAGACTAGCGAACGGCACCACAGGGTTTCTATCAGGAAGAACAGCACGTCTCCCAACCAAGTGCTCACGCCCTCATGAGACCCTGTGCTTGGGAAGCACCAGTGAGGCCACGTGGCTGGCCTCTTCCTGCTTTAAATCAAGTGGAACCAGACGCTGTGATGACACACAGGGACTATGACAAACCCTGGAGGTTCTAACTGAGAAAACAATGACATGTGTGAGTTCCTATGACAACGTCTCAAAACAATGGAAGGAGGGTACCGTTTGCAGATAAGACAACTTCTGAAGTCTATTCAAGTGTTACCTCTTGGGAAAATAGGGAAGACTCATTTTCTCCATAGACAGCGCACACACAGCACTTTGCCACACATAATACAAGGCGGTTTATGGCAGTGGCCGCATATTTTCACGTGTATCACCTTTTGGGCATCTTCTAGGTTTGCTAGAGCCGGCGGCTACTTTTATTCCCCACAAAACACACAGAAATGCATGAGCATTATCTCCTCTCATGGAGCATCTACACTAATAGGAAGAAGAATGTCGTGCTCCAAGTGTACCTGCAAACACGGTTTTCTTCTGAAAACCCAAGTGCATGCAAAGCAAACACGGCATATCACTAAAGCGCACAGGAGAGCAGAGCACCTCTGAGTAGAAAGCATGTAAAGGATAGCTAGTTGGGAACATTATTTTAAAACGTTTCTATGGATATGAGTTATCCCAGGGAGCCCGTTTGGTACCTGCATTCAAAGGCAATTCATTATTCGACATCCAACCTTTAACAGAAGGTTCACAGTAAGATCCCCGGAAACGGCATTCCCCTGGTGACTTTTCAATGCTCAGATTTCAGTATCGATACAGCTTGGTAAGCAGTCAGGAGAGGGGCGGCTCAGAGGCTGAAAGCACACAGGTCAGGGCCCTCCTGTGTCCGACAGCCTCACCTGGGCCTCGCTTTCTGCACTGCCCAGGGCTGCTCATGAGATTGTGCCGAAACGGAGCTGTGCACGCCAAACAGCTCTCAGCAGGGGCTCAACAGCCAGAAGCCGTTCCACCACACCGTCATCCCCCTTCTAACCAGAGAACACCCGATACAGAAACAGGAGAAACAGGTATTAAGTGAGTTGGCAAAGCCAAAATCCACCCGGATCTACCACTCCAAAACAAACATACACCACACTGCCCAATATTGATGGGAGCCAAAAACATGGAAGTCCTGAGAGCCCACACTGACCACAGCCAGACACCACTTCTGCAAGAACCAAGCACGCGCCTAGAGATCGCCCGTGATGACCCAGGAGAGCAGCTTGGAGCAGAGACAAACGTGAAGGAGAGGCACAGGGGCCAGGGTGCTGGGTGTGCCCGTCTGTGTGACCTCACTGAGATTGCTGACCTCTGGCCCTTGGTGTCCGTCCTGTGGAGGAGGTAGCCCCCAAATCCCTGCCTCCCTTCAGCGCTGACGGAGGCTGCCCTGAAGCCTCCCCAGGGCTGAGACCGCTTCGAAATCCTGTCAACTGCACACCCACATAAGCACACAAATAAACAAAGTGTCAAGTACGCAGACAGGAAAAGAAAAGTATGCCAATCCTCCCCTATCCAACAGGCATTGAAAAAGGAACAGGAAAATTGTGGTAGTCTTGAAACCACCACCAGCTATCACGTCCTGTTGAGATGTTTTAGCCAATCAGGAACATCTCTTTACCAAGCACCTGTGTGTTTAGGAAGTCCGTTGACAGATTCCAAACAACCTCGGAGCCTGCGACCTGACCCCCATTCTACGCGCATCACCTCTCCGGCGGAACAAGCCCTGGACACCATTCAGATGGTGAGGAACAGGAACAAGGGTAGCTTTCCCTGACCACCACCAAACAAGCTCGACCCCGAGGAGCCCGGAGAACAGCGACGTTTGCTTAGACGCTTTCCCACTGACCTTGTCAGAGCGAACGTTCCCATCCCACGCCACCCAGTGTTTGACTCTCCCTGGGATGCCAGCAGCCGCCAACCCTCACAACTCACAAGCTGGAAACAGAGGCCAAGCTGACAGGAGGGAGGCCTCTCTCCATCCCCTACTGAATTCGCTCAGGACACGGAGGTTCCCAAACACACACGGCCCCGGGTATTCCACACCTGGAGAACATTCTAACAACAGACGCTGCAAAGACGTTCCCCTAAAGAGAAACTCAGTTTCTAACTTCCCTTAGGGAAAAATAGGAGGCCCAGAACTTTCCAGAAAATCAAGCCTGGGAGGAAGCCCCTCACCTCTGGCACTTCCTAAACCTGCCTTCCCGCAGGTGCTCAGGGATGTCCCCGCGCCAGCCCCGTCCACCCAGGACGGCAGCAGGGCTCAGGCAGCCAGCACCTGGGCAGCAGGCGAAGCAACCCCAGGGTGAAAACGTCATCCCAGGCACCACTTCCCGGAGCCCCTCAGCAAGAAAAACAGAGGCGGGACCAGAACCGAGGGCTGACTCGAGGCTGGGGAGCCACAGACCCGCACAGCTCAATCATCGGACACGCTCTGCTGTGGACAGAGGAGCCCAGCCCAGGGAGAGGCCAGCACAGAGATCCTCGTGCCGGCTCCACGGGCCAGCGTCCCCCAGGGCTGCAAGTTTGCGATCACAGCTTCAGAATCGGGTTCCAGAATCTTCCGGAATCAAAGACACACCCAACTGTAAAGCTGCCAGGACAGCAGGGCCCAGGAGCAGGCTCAGGGGAGGAGCAGGTAGAAACCCCACACACAGCACACACGTGTGCATGCTTACTCCACACATGCCACCCCTTCACCCGATACTATACACGCAAACGCCTCTATGCACTCCATACACACCCTCAAATACACTCACCAAATGTGATGCGTGTACACACTCCACACACCCTCCAACATACACGACACACGCATGAACACGCTCACTCCACACACACCTGCTAAATACACTCACCACACACGCACAAACGTGACACACGTGCACACTCATTCCAGACCTCACGCCCCTCACCAAGTACACAGGTGCACACATCCCCAAGTCCAGCACCTGCAGACTCCACAAGCTTTGGTTTCCCCCACTGTTTCTCTCATCACATGAGATCCACACACACACGTGTCATTTACTGACATCTAACACCCGGGGAGGCCCTTAGACAGAACTGCAGTCACAAGTCGGCTTCATTCAGGCATTCATCACCAGCCCCCGGAAGCCACCTCTCCTGTCCCCACGGGGAGGGGGGGCCGAGACCGCAGGCGTCGCTGGGCTTACAGATCCCCAGGCTGGCAACCCAGCGAAATCAGGAGGGCTCGGCCACGGCCCTGGAGGGAGACGGGTACTGGCTCAGGTATGCGGCACACGGGTCCTCATTTCCATGCGGCGTCACCTACGACAGCGTCGGGTGAAAGCCAGTGGGGCTTGGCATTCCTGGGATAGACGGTCCTGGAATTACAAGGGAAGCTTTTTCACTTCTCCCCTCTGAACACATGAGGTCCATGGTCCCCGCTCACATCTAACCCTGGGAATCGGAATCGGTGACTCCTTGTCCACCTGAGGACCACCCAAGAGGATCCACACACCTGCTGCAACAGCAGCACTGCACCTGGTCCGCAGGGTAGCAAAGCAAATCCCACCTTTTGACGAAAACTGGATTACCCCGACACTGGCAGCCTGCAGTGTGTATATATCGTCAGGCCCCCACATCTGCGGCGCCACCTGCAAGAGGAACACAAACCCTTAGTCCCGGGTTCTCACGATGGCCTGTGAGGTGGATGCTGGCACCTTCTCTCCTCCCAGTGGAGAGGAGAGAAGGCCAGGGCCAGAGCTGGCGTGTCAGGAGGGTCAGGGTTCAAAAACCCCATCATCCACCTCACACAGCAGCCCTGACCGTTCAAGTGACTTCTATCATCAGCCTGAAAATGGACCACAGTTACCAGTAATTCTGAGTGCTGTTCCTTCTGACGTCAGACATTTCGCTAGAAAGATTTTGCCAGATCTGCTTTCAAAATCCTATGCTATGAAATGTCTAACGAAAATCTGAGCTGTGAAATAAAGCACACATTTCAATGAATCCCAAAATGACTATCCCGAAGGAAGTTGTAACTTGAAGTGAAAAATACCCTCTAAAAGACATCAGCCAGAATTACCTGCCATCATTACTGATCCCATATGATTAATGAATTCTACAGCATCCTCTCAGATATAAACTTAAAACCATGAGCTGAATGCACATGTTAGCACAACCAAAGTTCTGCTTTCATAAGCAGCACAGGCGTCTCTGGAGAGGATTTTAATTGGGACTACAATGCGCACGGTGGTGGTAAGAGGTTTCATGCCGGCTGTTCTCCAAGGTGCAACACAGAAACACCACTAACCTCGAAGACACCTTTGTAACGAGATGATGAGAGACGATGTGGACAGAATACTGGAAATATTTGAAAAGGAGAAACAATGCAAGGAAAGAATCTTATCAGTTACCCTTTAACACCCTTAGAAAAACCCGATTTCTCTTTTGGGATGATTAAAGAAGAAAACGACATTTCTGGATTTTTCTTTTTCTTGTCTTTTTTTACATTTTCCTTTCTGAGACAGGGTCTTGGCTCTGTCACCAAGACTGGAGTACAGTGGAGCAATCACAGCTCACCGTAGCCTTAAGTGTTCTTCCCACCTCGGACTCCAGAGTAGCAGGGACCACAGGCACGCACCACCATACTCAGCTAATTTTTCTGTTGTGAGAGAGATGGGGTGTCTTGCTCTGTTGTCCAGGCTGCTCTTGAACTCCTTGGCCTCACAAAGTGCTGCGATTACATTACAGGCATAAGCCAGCGTGCCCAACCAACCTTTTTCTTAATTCTATAACAATTACGCCGCATTCAGAGGAAGGATAACTATTAGTGAGAAGAGACTTGGCGAAGCAATATGTTGATACGAAAACAAAATGGTAACAATTCCTCCTTGTGACATTTGAGTTTGAAACTGTTAACATACCAAGCAAAAATGATAGCTCAAATCAGGTTTTACAAAGAAGTCCAATAGATGATGATTCCAATTGTATGTTTGTTTCTAGATCTGAGAAAGTCAGTCATAGCCAACTTCTACAGTTTTGTTGCCATAGACCCAAGATTAAATCACAATGTGCGTGCGAACGTGCCCCAGGGTGCGGCAGGGAACCCCACGCCCACCAAGCACGCATATGCAGAAATATTTTGCCCAAATCTATTTTCCAACATAGAATTAAAGAGGTCCCAGATATACTTCTCTCTCTCCCCACCAAGTATGTGAGGTCAAGTTTATCCTAGTATTCGATAAAAAGGCTCATGTGAAAAAGGGAACAGCAACGCTCAGGCGACCCACGCAGGCCCCGGCAGACGCTCTATAGCAGAAGGGACGCGGCACAGGCAGGGCTGTGGGTGCACCTGCACCCTCGCTAACCTCATGGTGCAAGCACCCGAGGCTCTACAGATTCCACTCCCAGAGTTAGTGGGAAACTCCATCCTAGCACCGGGATGCTCTGCGTTGCTAGATGTACCTGCTTTAAGATATGCATGAACTGTCCTTACTCTACACACGAGACTCACTAGGAGATACTTTCAGATTTATCGGAAAAGAGACATTCCAGCAAATGCATTTCTGTAAGATTCTCTACCTCTTTTCACTGGGGGGGGTGGGGGAGGGGGAGGGGGAAAAGGTAACTTGCCTCCAAGGGTTGGAGACAAAGCCGTTACTGCAAGACAAGAGTGCTGCGCACCCCGGGAACCGCTGCGCCACGAGGCACGAGGCACGAGGCACGAGGCACGAGGCACGGCCGTGCACCCCGGACGCAGGAGTAGCACACGAGGCTAGCACAGGTTGACGCCAGCCCTCTCCAGAAGCAGGCCTGTCCCTTCCTCCTCCCCCTCAGCCCCCAGCTCCCTCCAGGCCTCAGTGGCTGCTGACAGGGCAGAGGCCACAACTAGAGGAGGCTCTCAACTCCACCAGGGACAGGAGCCCCGGACGCTGGGGACTCCGCTGCTGCCCTCCGCGCCCACCTCCCTCTGCTCCGCCCTATCTCAGGAGCCAGGCGTGGCCACTTTGACCCTCTCCTTCCCTTCTGTGACTCCTACAAAAACCAGTCCAGCGAGTCCAGGCTGCCTCGCACGCCACGGATGCCCGGCACAGGCCACATGTCCTCATCCAAGCTCCTGGGGCAAGAAGGCTCTTGCAGTATTTCGCTTTCTGGTTGAGCATCCCCAGCCTGAAATCCAAAGTGCTCCGAAGAGCATTTCCTGCGAGTGTCATATGAGGGAGAGCTCGGAATGTTTCAGGTTTCAGAGCATTTTGGAGTAGGGACGCTCAGCCTGAATTTGAACGTCTTTTCAAGGAGGCCACACACTGAAGCCCCCGATGTCCGCCCCACACAATCCCAGCACACCCTCTGAAGTCCCCAGCAACAAGATTTTCTTTCTTCAAAAAAAATAAAAAATAAATAAATAAATAAAAAACCCCAAGTCACATAAACTCACACGCAACCACTGAAGGGGGTTGTGGACACCTGCACAGACTGGATGAAATGGAACTGTCACATCTTTACCAGGGTAATTTCAAGTCATTCCTCAAAACACACACCTGTTTTACTGAGCTGCATTTTAAGGTGAACACACACAAATCATTTCGGGGAAACAAATGTCACTTTGGGCCGTGTGTGGTTTCTTGACTCCTGGGAATAACTCAGCGTTCACACCCTCACTTCTGGATAAGGGAGAAGATGCAAAGAAATCTGTTAAAACAAAGACATGGAAACAAGTTTAAGAAGGGTTTGAAAGGTTCCTCCTGTCCCCCTGGAGGGGAGAGGAGGACGCCTGGAAGGCTTACGGGGGACAGGAGCACAGCCTCCTCGGTGTGCCATGGACGTCGCCTCGCTGAGGGGAGAGGACGATGCCTGGAAGGCTCACGGGGGTGGGAGCACAGCCTCCTCAGTGCTTTCTACACTCAGCAGCTTCAGAGATTCCCGTAGAAGCAGAACGCGTGAGAACCGAGTCCGGAACACACCCCAAGGAAAGGGGATGAGGGGTCAACAAAAGCATTCGCTCATTACCAAGGAGCACGGGCATGACGCCGCTTCAAAGAACGTGTGAAAAAGTCACTCACGGGTGTTTCAGAAAATAAGGGTAGCGTGAGATTGCTCGATCAGTTCAAACAGGCTGCCATCCCCCAGGCCATGAAGCCCCTGAGATGAGCCTCTCACAGTGAACAGAAGTCACTCGCACCTCTGCCAGAGAAAGTCCTACAAGCCGACACGTGACCTCACGAAACCTGGCCTACAGCCCGTCGACCACAGTGAGTCTGACACGGTACATCCCTCCAGATGGTTAAGGACCCCAGCCTTCTCGGCACCAGGGATGGGTATCGCGGAAGACAATTTTTCTGAGGGGTGGTTTTGAAATGCAACTGTTCCACCTCAGGTCAGGCATTGGATCCTCATAAGGAGCACCTCCGAGATCCCTTCACATGCCGTTTACAATAGGGTCCCAGCGCCTAGGAGAATCTAAATGCTGCCGCTGATCCAAGAGGAGGCAGAGCTCAGGCGGTCATGCTCACTTCGCCCGCCACTCACCTCCGGCTATGACCCCGGTCCCTAACAGACCATGGACCAGCACCAGTCTGCAGTCCAGGACTAAGCCCTACTGGCCAGCACACACACACCAGCCCAGGTGGAGACACTACTCGTGACCCTGGCTGGGCAGGAAGGAAGCCTGAGGGCCATTTCCTGACCAGGATGCCACACCCCCGACCCAAATACAGAGGTTCCCCATAAAAACCCACTGTACACTCACCAGAAAACAGAGCCACACCTGGGCAACACAACAAGACCCCCCCATCCCTGCAACAAAGAAAAGAAAAATTAGCCAGGCATGCTGGTGCGCGCCCCAGGTCCCAGCTGCTCGGGTGACTGAGGGGGGAGGATCGCCTGAGCCAGGGATCACGCCACCGCATGCCAGCCTGGGTGACAGAGCAAGACCCTGTCTCGGAAAATATAAATAAACTAAAAACCAACAGAAACTGGGTGCATGTAGGGTGGAAGAAACGCCGCAGGAGACTAGCGAACGGCACCACAGGGTTTCTATCAGGAAGAACAGCACGTCTCCCAACCAAGTGCTCACGCCCTCATGAGACCCTGTGCTTGGGAAGCACCAGTGAGGCCACGTGGCTGGCCTCTTCCTGCTTTAAATCAAGTGGAACCAGACGCTGTGATGACACACAGGGACTATGACAAACCCTGGAGGTTCTAACTGAGAAAACAATGACATGTGTGAGTTCCTATGACAACGTCTCAAAACAATGGAAGGAGGGTACCGTTTGCAGATAAGACAACTTCTGAAGTCTATTCAAGTGTTACCTCTTGGGAAAATAGGGAAGACTCATTTTCTCCATAGACAGCGCACACACAGCACTTTGCCACACATAATACAAGGCGGTTTATGGCAGTGGCCGCATATTTTCACGTGTATCACCTTTTGGGCATCTTCTAGGTTTGCTAGAGCCGGCGGCTACTTTTATTCCCCACAAAACACACAGAAATGCATGAGCATTATCTCCTCTCATGGAGCATCTACACTAATAGGAAGAAGAATGTCGTGCTCCAAGTGTACCTGCAAACACGGTTTTCTTCTGAAAACCCAAGTGCATGCAAAGCAAACACGGCATATCACTAAAGCGCACAGGAGAGCAGAGCACCTCTGAGTAGAAAGCATGTAAAGGATAGCTAGTTGGGAACATTATTTTAAAACGTTTCTATGGATATGAGTTATCCCAGGGAGCCCGTTTGGTACCTGCATTCAAAGGCAATTCATTATTCGACATCCAACCTTTAACAGAAGGTTCACAGTAAGATCCCCGGAAACGGCATTCCCCTGGTGACTTTTCAATGCTCAGATTTCAGTATCGATACAGCTTGGTAAGCAGTCAGGAGAGGGGCGGCTCAGAGGCTGAAAGCACACAGGTCAGGGCCCTCCTGTGTCCGACAGCCTCACCTGGGCCTCGCTTTCTGCACTGCCCAGGGCTGCTCATGAGATTGTGCCGAAACGGAGCTGTGCACGCCAAACAGCTCTCAGCAGGGGCTCAACAGCCAGAAGCCGTTCCACCACACCGTCATCCCCCTTCTAACCAGAGAACACCCGATACAGAAACAGGAGAAACAGGTATTAAGTGAGTTGGCAAAGCCAAAATCCACCCGGATCTACCACTCCAAAACAAACATACACCACACTGCCCAATATTGATGGGAGCCAAAAACATGGAAGTCCTGAGAGCCCACACTGACCACAGCCAGACACCACTTCTGCAAGAACCAAGCACGCGCCTAGAGATCGCCCGTGATGACCCAGGAGAGCAGCTTGGAGCAGAGACAAACGTGAAGGAGAGGCACAGGGGCCAGGGTGCTGGGTGTGCCCGTCTGTGTGACCTCACTGAGATTGCTGACCTCTGGCCCTTGGTGTCCGTCCTGTGGAGGAGGTAGCCCCCAAATCCCTGCCTCCCTTCAGCGCTGACGGAGGCTGCCCTGAAGCCTCCCCAGGGCTGAGACCGCTTCGAAATCCTGTCAACTGCACACCCACATAAGCACACAAATAAACAAAGTGTCAAGTACGCAGACAGGAAAAGAAAAGTATGCCAATCCTCCCCTATCCAACAGGCATTGAAAAAGGAACAGGAAAATTGTGGTAGTCTTGAAACCACCACCAGCTATCACGTCCTGTTGAGATGTTTTAGCCAATCAGGAACATCTCTTTACCAAGCACCTGTGTGTTTAGGAAGTCCGTTGACAGATTCCAAACAACCTCGGAGCCTGCGACCTGACCCCCATTCTACGCGCATCACCTCTCCGGCGGAACAAGCCCTGGACACCATTCAGATGGTGAGGAACAGGAACAAGGGTAGCTTTCCCTGACCACCACCAAACAAGCTCGACCCCGAGGAGCCCGGAGAACAGCGACGTTTGCTTAGACGCTTTCCCACTGACCTTGTCAGAGCGAACGTTCCCATCCCACGCCACCCAGTGTTTGACTCTCCCTGGGATGCCAGCAGCCGCCAACCCTCACAACTCACAAGCTGGAAACAGAGGCCAAGCTGACAGGAGGGAGGCCTCTCTCCATCCCCTACTGAATTCGCTCAGGACACGGAGGTTCCCAAACACACACGGCCCCGGGTATTCCACACCTGGAGAACATTCTAACAACAGACGCTGCAAAGACGTTCCCCTAAAGAGAAACTCAGTTTCTAACTTCCCTTAGGGAAAAATAGGAGGCCCAGAACTTTCCAGAAAATCAAGCCTGGGAGGAAGCCCCTCACCTCTGGCACTTCCTAAACCTGCCTTCCCGCAGGTGCTCAGGGATGTCCCCGCGCCAGCCCCGTCCACCCAGGACGGCAGCAGGGCTCAGGCAGCCAGCACCTGGGCAGCAGGCGAAGCAACCCCAGGGTGAAAACGTCATCCCAGGCACCACTTCCCGGAGCCCCTCAGCAAGAAAAACAGAGGCGGGACCAGAACCGAGGGCTGACTCGAGGCTGGGGAGCCACAGACCCGCACAGCTCAATCATCGGACACGCTCTGCTGTGGACAGAGGAGCCCAGCCCAGGGAGAGGCCAGCACAGAGATCCTCGTGCCGGCTCCACGGGCCAGCGTCCCCCAGGGCTGCAAGTTTGCGATCACAGCTTCAGAATCGGGTTCCAGAATCTTCCGGAATCAAAGACACACCCAACTGTAAAGCTGCCAGGACAGCAGGGCCCAGGAGCAGGCTCAGGGGAGGAGCAGGTAGAAACCCCACACACAGCACACACGTGTGCATGCTTACTCCACACATGCCACCCCTTCACCCGATACTATACACGCAAACGCCTCTATGCACTCCATACACACCCTCA